>NW_027196163.1:0-77500 GCF_038502225.1 Cherax quadricarinatus | reverse complement strand
ACTTATAGCTCCTGGCCCCGCCTCTTCACTGGTCGCTACTAGTCCACTCTCTCCCTGTTCCATGAGCTTTGTCATTCTTCTAAAAGCTTATGTATGGCACCTGCCTCCACTACCTCACTTTCCAGACTACTCCACTTCCTGACAACTCTGACTGAAGACATACTTCCTAATATTCCTGTGATTCATCTGAGTCTTCAACTTCCAATTATGACCACTTGTTACTGTGTCCCATCTCTGGAACATCCTGTCTCTGTCCACCTTTGTCGATTCCTCTCAGTATTTTATGTCGTTATCATGTTCCCTCTGTTCCTCCTGTCTTCCAGTGTCATCTGGTCGAGTTCCGTTAACCTCTCCTCGTAGGACATGCCCGTAGCTCCTGGACTAGCCTTGTTGCAAACCTTTGCACTTTCTCTAGTTTCCTGATGTGTTTGGCCAAGTATTGGTTCCAAACTGGAGCTGCATACCCCAATATGGGCCTGATGTACACGGTGTACAGGGTCAGGAACGAATCCTTACTGAGAGGCCGGAATGCTAATCTTAGGTTCTTCAGTAGCCCACATGCTGGAGCAGTTATTTGGTTGATGTGCGCCTCATGAGATGAGCTCAGTATTATACACACTCCAAGATCCTTTTCCTTGCGTGAAGCTTTTAGTCTTTGGCCCCCTGGACTGTATTCTGTCAGCGGTCTTTTTTGCCCGTCCCCGATCTTCATAACTTTGCACTTGGTGGGGTTGAACTCCAGGAACCAGTTGCTGGACCAGGCCTGCAGCCTGTCCAGATTCCTCCGTAGTTCTGCCTTTCCTCCTCCGATTGAATTCTCATTAACTTTACGTCGAGGCCACTTACCTTTATTACCCCACATCCCCTCCCCTCACTCATCTTTTTTTCATATTTCCATCCTTACCCATCCTTGTTTCTTCCCCATCTTACTAAAGCTCTGGTTATAACTCATAACTTAGAACTTCATGTTGTCTGCAAACAGGGACACTTCTGAATCTATTCCTTCCTTTATGTCATTCACATATACCAGAAACAGCACCGGTTCTAGGACTGACCCCTGTGGAACCCCGATCGTCAAAGGCGCCCACTCTAACACCTCATCACGTACCACGACTCGCTGATGCCTTCCAGTCAGGTATTCTCTGATCCACTGCATGTTTTCACCATTATACCTACCTGGTCCTCCAGATTTTGCACTCTCTTGTGTGGAACTGTGTCAACAGAATTCTTACAGTCCAAGAAAACGGAATCTACCCACCCTTCTCTCTATTGTCTTACTTCTGTCACCTTGTCATAAAACTCTAGTAGGTCTGTGACACAGGATTTCTCCCCTCTGAATCCGTGCTGGGTGTCGTTTATATGCTCATTCCTTTCTAGGTAGTCCACCATTTTTCTCCTGATAATCTTCTCCGTGACTTTCTATACACTACATGCCTGTGACTCTGGTCTACAGTTTAATGCTGCTTGCTGTCTTTTTTTTTAAAAAATTGGGACTACATCTGCTGTCTTCCATACCACAGGTATCCGCCCTGTTTCGACAAATGTGTTGAAGATTGTTGTTAGTGGTACACAGAGCACCTCTTTCAGGACCCACAGAGATGTTATCCAGCCCCATGCCTTTGAGATGCTTACTCAGCATAGCAACCTCTTCGCCTCCTCCTCGGTTGTATGTATAGTTTCCTGCACTTGTTTCTGTATCCCACCTCTCCGTCTTTCCATTGGAGTCCACATTGGAATCTTTTCTGTCTCCAATGTGAATACTTCTTTGAATCTCGTGTTGAGCTCCTCGTATATATTTCAAGGTCATCTCTTGAAAACTCCCCTCTTTCCTTCCTCAGCTTGATTACCTGGTCTTTGAGTGTTTTCTTTTTGATGTGACTGTACAGCAGCTTAGGGTAAGACTTAGCTCTCGCTGTTATGTTATTTTGGTATTGTCCCTGGGCCTCCCTTCTGAACTTTTCATTAAATCTGCTGCCTTTGGGTATAAACCTCTCCTCTACTTCCATGCATATTGTTGTCACATATTCCTTCATTTCATTTACAGCTTTCCGTGCCAGTTCTCTGTTCTAATGGACCTCGTGTAGGAAATTCCTCAGGCCTGTGTAGTCCTCTCTCCTGTATTTTGGCTTCATTCATCCTGCTCTTCCTGCCTCCCTCTCCACTTGTAGCTCTACTTTGTATTCCAAGCTCAGAACCACGTGATCACTAACTCCGTGTGGCCTTTCATATGTGATGTCCAGTCTTCCCGATTCATCCTCTCTCTAACGTGTTGTTGCACGAGGTTTTCTAACACCACCTCCAGCATCTTAGCCCACCAAGTTTCAGGGATCTCTTGTGGCTCCAGGTTTTTCAGTCGATTTCTGTGTGACTTAAGTCCCCCCACAGCCAGTAGCTTTGCCCTGCCTAGTAGCTCGGCCCTTCTTGCCACTTCGGCTAGTGTTGACCAAGTCTCTGTTACTTTCGTCACATTGTCTTGGCCTCCTGCTATTCTGTGGTGGGTTATACGTAACCGTAATCACCACCTTGGGACCTCAAGTCTGAAGTGTTCCTATTGTGTAGTCCCTTGCTTTTCCTCTGTCCCCTCTCCAACTCCTCAAAACCCTTTGGTTTTTGATGAGCAGTGCCACTCCTCTTTCCCTGTTCACTCTGTCTTTCCTCAATATCTGATATCTAGTTGGAAAATGGCATTTATCATCATTCCTGAGAGCTTGGTTTCTGTGAGGGTTATGATGTCTGATGACGTCTCTGTGATTCTTTCATGTCACTCCTCCCACTTATTTGTTATAGCAGCAGTGTTGGCATATCATACCTTCATTTTCCTCTCCAACACCATATTCTTGGGGTTTGTGGGGGAAGGGGGGGTGGGGTTTCTAGCCTGGTGCTATGGGATTCTACTGCATACTGTAGAGTGGGGGTTGTTAGTGTGGAGTGTTTGACTAAGGTCCTGAGGGTGTTTCTGTGGGTGTCTGCGCACTCTGCTCCACTCGAATCGGGGTGTTCTCTAACGACTCTAGCCTTGTCTCCCTTTCTTGCCCCTTTCGTCTCTGTATCCTCTCTCTCAGCTATTGACGTTCTGTCCTCATTCTGTCTATGTCTAAGAGCACCCCCTGATATTTTGTTGATTCCTGTAGTTGTGGTTTCTCCGGCAGGATCCTGCCCTGCACTCTTTCAGCCCTGAAAATAAGTTTGACTGGCTGATTTCTTTCCTTCGAGTACTCCCCAGTTTCTCTGAAAATTTATTTCCTCAGACATGTCCTCCTCTCCTGTTTGATGATATTCTCAATCTCTTGTTTTTCTTTCCTCGTCTTTCTTCCCTTCGCTCTCCTAAATCCCGTGGATGAAGATTTACCTCTCCCACTGCTCCTTCCACTGCTTTTTCCCTCTGTGTCTCTGGGTCCCATTTATACATAGCCATCGCCTCCTTTATTAGTTCCTGCATCTGGTGGCCTGGTCACACTTCCACATGGAGCCTGTCTCCTCTGCCAGTGCTCCCCTCACATATACTGCTGTCTTCGTGCCCACAGCGTGCTCCTTTCATTCCTCGACTTTTCCTGGTGACCTGTTAATGACTCAACATAAGTTATGTCTCCTTTTTTTCCTCTTCACCTCTCATCTCCAGCTGCCATGACCCCTATGGCTGTTGGCCCTATGTTTCATTTCAGCATAATTACTTCATCTTGTGGAGGCCGTATCTTGGCTTCTGCAGCTTCAGCTCGCGACTCCCACTTCTCTGCCTCCTCTTCTCCATTCTTGCAGTAATCTCTCCTAGTTTGCTTTCCCACACTTGGTCTATCTTTTCCTATAGCCCCTCCATCCACTCCTTCCTCCCAGGCCCATGTTCCTCTTGTTCCACGAGTCTCCGACTTTCCCTCTGAGGCCTCATTTTCTATTTGTGTGTGTGTATATGCACGCGGGCGCGTGTGTGTACTCAACTAGTTACTCACCTAGTTGAAGTTGCAGGGGTCGGGTCCTAGCTCCTGGCCCCGCCTCTTCACTGGTCGCTATTAGGTCACTCTCCCTGAACCGTGAGCTTTATCATACCTCTGCTTAAAGCTATGTATGGATCCTGCCTCCACTACATTGCTTACCAAACTGTTCCACTTCCTGACTACTCTGTGGCTGAAGAAATACTTCCTAACATCCCTGTGATTCATCTGTGTCTTCAACTTCCAACTGTGTGCCCTTGTTGCTGTGTCCCGTCTCTGGAACATCCTGTGTGTTAGTTAGTTACCATTTTGTCCTAGGCACATGTCGATTAGACACTAGGCCTGTTGTATGTGTGTGTGTGTGTGTGTGTGTGTGTGTGTGTGTGTGTGTGTGTGTGTGTGTGTGTGTGTGTGTGTGTGTGTGTGGTTTGTGTGTGTGTGTGTTTGTGTTTGTGTGTGTGTGTGTGTGTGTGTGTGTGTGTGTGTGTGTGTGTGTGTGCGCGCGCTCACCTAGTTGCACTCACCTAGTTGTAGTTGCAGGGGTCGAGACTCAGCTCCCGTCCCCGCCTCTTCACCTACCTCTACTAGGTCCTCTCCCCCCCTGCTCCATGAGCTTTATCATACCTCGTCTTAAAACTATGTATAGTTCCTGCCTCCACTACATCGCTTGCCAGACTATTCCATTCCTAACTACTCTATGACTGAAGAAATACTTTTTAACATCCGTTTGAGTCATCTGAGTCTTCAGCTTCCAATTGCGACCCCATGTTTCTGTGTCCCATCTCTGGAACATCCTGTCTCTGTTCACCTTGTCTGTTCCACGCAGTATTTTGTATATTGTTACCATGTTTCCCCTGACCTTCCTGTCCTCCAGTGTTGTCAGACCGATTCCCTTAACCTTTCTTCATAGGACATTCCCCTTAGCTCTGGAACTAGCCTTGTTGCAAACCTTTGCACTTTCTCTAATTTCTTGACGTGTTTGACCAAGTGTGGGTTCCAAACTGGTGATGCGTACTCCAGTACGGGCCTGACGTACACAGTGTATAAAGTCTTGAACGCTTCCTTACTGAGGTACCGGAACGCTATTCTCAGGTTTGCCAAGCGCCCATATGCGGCAGCAATTATCTGGTTAATGTGTGCTTCTGGCGATGTACTCGGTATTATACTCTCTCCTAGGTCTTTCTCCTTGAGTAAGGTTTGCAGCCTTTGGCCTCCTAGCCTATACTCTGTGTACTCACCTAGTTGTACTCACCTAGTTGAGGTTGCAGGGGTCGAGTCCGAGCTCCTGGCCCCGCCTCTTCACTGATCGCTACTAGATCACTCTCACTGAACCGTGAGCTTTATCATACCTCTGCTTAAAGTTATGTATGGATCCTGCCTCCACTACATTGCTTCCCAAACTATTCCACTTACTGACTACTCTGTGGCTGAAGAAATACTTCCTAACATCCCTGTGATTCATCTGTGTCTTCAACTTCCAACTGTGTCCCCTTGTTACTGTGTCCAATCTCTGGAACATCCTGTCTTTGTCCACCTTGTCAATTCCTCTCAGTATTTTGTATGTCGTAATCATGTCCCCCCTATCTCTCCTGTCCTCCAATGTCGTCAGGTTGATTTCCCTTAACCTCTCCTCGTACGGCATACCTCTTAGCTCTGGGACTAGTCTTGTTGCAAACCTTTCACTTTCTCTAGTTTCTTTACGTGCTTGGCTAGGTGTGGGTTCCAAACTGGTGCCGCATACTCCAATATGGGCCTAACGTACACGGTGTACAGGGTTCTGAATGATTCCTTATTAAAATGTCGGAATGCTGTTCTGAGGTTTGCTAGGCGTCCATACGCTGCAGCCGTTATTGGGTTGATGTACGCTTCGGGAGATGTGCCTGGTGTTATACTCACCCCAAGATCTTTTTCCTTGAGTGAGGTTTGTAGTCTCTGGCCCCCTAGACTGTACTCCGTCTGCGGTCTTCTTTGCCCTTCTCCAATCTTCATGACTTTGCACTTGGTGGGATTGAACTCCAGGAGCCAATTGCCGGACCAGGTCTGCAGCCTGTCCAGATCCCTTTGAAGTTCTGCCTGGTCTTCGATCGAGTGAATTCTCATCAACTTCACGTCATCTGCAAACAGGGACACCTCAGAGTCTATTCCTTCCGTCATGTCGTTCACAAATACCAGAAACAGCACTGGTCCTAGGACTGACCCCAGTGGGACCCCGCTGGTCACAGGTGCCCACTCTGACACCTCACCACGTACCATGACTCGCTGCTGTCTTCCTGACAAGTATTCCCTGATCCATTGTGTGTATGTGCGCGCGCGCGTGTGTGTGTGTGTATATGCACGCGCTTATGTGTGTGTGTGTGTGTGTGTGTGCTCGCGCTTGTGTGTGCGTGCATGTGTGTATCTGTGTGTGTGTGTGTGTGTGTGTGTGAGAGAGAGAGAGAGAGAGAGAGACAGAGAGAGAGAGAGAGAGAGAGAGAGAGAGAGAGAGAGAGAGAGAGAGAGAGAGACAGAGAGAGAGAGAGAGAGAGAGAGAGAGAGAGAGAGAGAGAGAGAGAGAGAGAGAGAGAGAGAGAGAGAGAGACAGCTAGAGAGAGCCCTCTAGACACCAGCCAGATAACCACTCCATCAAACAAACTCTTCCACTCCATCAACTCCCCGGAGTCGCTCACAATCACATTACTCTGCCATCAGCGCCACGTCTTGACACCTTCGTCAACTTTTGCGAGAGACAATTAAGATGGTGTTGAGTGCTGCAGTGTTTCTCGCAGCTATTACACACTAGACACTTGGGTCCTCACGATTAACTCATCTGATGGAACAAGAGCTTATCAATACTGCTAAAAAGACTGTAAAGTGGAGACAATATGTATCTATGTATATATATATATATATATATATATATATATATATATATATATATATATATTGTCTCTACGTCCATAGCAGGACTCGAACCTGCTAACTCTGTATCAGTACTTTACCACGGAGCTAGACCCAAGATAAGTATGAGCGCTTAGCCGAAGCTAAACGATGTTTCCCCAGGCCCCCGGGCACCATACCCCGTGGCACCATACCCCCGGGCACCATACCCCCGGGCACCATACCCCCGGGCACCATACCCCCGGGCACAAAGCTCGTTTTGAAAGTTATTTCATCGAATCCTGCCACATGCAGTGGACAACAAAAGAGATTTGAAATGTTTAACAATTCGCAAACAGGAATTTAATAATTTCGCCTATTGGCGAATTGTTAAATATATATATATATATATATATATATATATATATATATATATATATATATATATATATATATATATATATATATATATATATATATATATTAACAAGTCGGCCGTCTCCCACCGAGGCAGGGTGAACCAAAAAGAAAGAAAATCCCCGAAAAGAAAATACGTTTATCATTCAACACTTTCACCTCACTCACACATAATCACTGTTTTTGCAGAGGTGCTCAGAATACAACAGTTTAGAAGTATATACGTATAAAGATACACAACATATCCCTCCAAACTGTCAATATCCCAAACCCCTCCTTTAAAGAGTAGGCATTGTACTTCCCATTTCCAGGACTCAAGTCCGGTTACATAAAAATAACCGGTTTCCCTGAATCCCTTCACTAAATATTACCCTGCTTGCACTCCAACAGCTCGTCAGTTCCCAAATGCTATTCGTCTCCATTCACTCCTATCTAAGATGCTCACGCACGCTTGCTGGAAGTACAAGCCCCTCACCCACAAAACCTCCTTTACCCCCTCCCTCCAACTTTTTCGAGGACGACCTCTACCCCGCCTTCCTTCTCCTACAGATTTATAAGCTCTCCATGTCATTCTACTTTGATCCATTCTCTCTAAATGACCAAACCACCTCAACAACCCCTCTTCAGCCCTCTAATACTTTTATTAACTCCCCACCTTCTCTTAATTTCCACACTGCAAATTTTCTGCATAATATTTACACCACACATTGCCCTTGGACAGGACATCTCCACTGCCTCCAACCGCCTCCTTGCTGCAGCATTTACAACCCAAGCTTCACACCCATGTAAGAGTTTTGGTGCTACTATACTTTCATACATTCCCTTCTTTGCCTCCATAGATAACGTTTCTAGTCTCCACATATACCTCAATGCACCACTCTCCTTTTTTCCTTCATCAATTCTATGATAAACCTCATCCTTCATAAATCTATCCGCTGACACGTCAACTCCCAAGTATCTGAAAACATTCACTTCTTCCATATTCTTCCTCCCCAATTTGATATCCAATTTTTTTTATCTAAATCATTTGATACCCTCATCACCTTAGTCTTTTCTATGTTCACTTTCAACTTTCTACCTTTACACACACTCCCAAACTCGCCCACTAACCGTGTGTGTGTGTGTGTGTGTGTGTGTGTGTGTGTGTGTGTGTGTGTGTGTGTGTGTGTGTGTGTGTGTCGCGCACGTGCACTCGCCTAATTGTGGTTTTGTGTGTTCATTTGTGCGTGTGTGAAGGAGAGAGAGGGCGGGGAGTGTGTGTGTGTGTGTGTGTGTGTGTGTGTGTGTGTGTGTGTGTGTGTGTGTGACGGGTAAAGTTGTAATTGTGGTGATGTAGTTGCACATGTTGGTGGTTGCAGTATGGTTATAACTGTGGTTGTGATGGGAGAGACTATGGTCGTTATGACTGTAATGGTGTGGTTGTGTTGTGGATATGTGTTGTGACTGTACTGATTATAGTTGTAGGTATTTGTCAGTAATGTCTGTATGCGCACCTGTATACGCCATTTAAGTGGTCTTATTTCAACAACTGGTACGTGAGTTGATAGACCACTGGTAGTAGCATTACAATCAGGTATGATATATTCTCCGTTATGACAGAGAGACCATGCAGAGCGCTTATCACAGCCATACTGAGTCCCAGTCAGAGCCTGGACCTTGATATACCGCCACTGATTTCTTCTAGAGGCTTAGAAAAAGGTCTTATGGATTTATTTAGTACCGATTGTAGTGGTTGTAGGCTTGGGTTTGGCTATTGTTGCAATAGAGGTGGCGTGGTTGTAGTTCACTTTGTGGTGGTCGTGGTTGTGGGTGTGGTGATGGTTTGGGTTGTGGAAATAATGGTTGTAGTGCGGATGTAATGGTAACAACCAGCTTCATGTAATAGTCATGGTTGTAATGGTGTTAGGGTTGCGATTGTTGGTTGTATTGTGATTTTAATGGTTGTTATTCTAGGCAGCTGTAGTGGGGCTGTAATTGCCGTTGTCATGAGCGTGTCATGACCGTAGCTGTTGTGTGTAGCGATAATAGTGATGGTAAATGATGTGAGAAATGATTATGGGTTGTAGTGGTAGCGATTGTTGTGGTTGTATGTATTGGATTTGTAATGGTGACAGAGACAGAGGATACAAATAAAGGAGGAGGAGGAGAAGGAAGATTTAATCCATGGATATTATAAATAAGGCAGGATAACCAGAGAAAGTCAAGTGTAACCTATTTAGCAGAAATCTTAATGAATTTTAACTTTTGTATGTTTACCTGTAATGTTTACCTTTATTTACTTACTTGCATTTACCTTTATTTACCTACTTGCATTTACCTTTATTTAATAAAACTTGTGCTTTATTATCATTTGTAATAAGCCATTATATTACTTTTAAGAATGTCACTATTGTTATGACACAAACACCACTTAAGTGCTCGTTGCATTTCCTTTTTATGCTTTAAAACAAAAAAATACAACTTAAATGGTCTTTTTAATCTCCTCTTTTGTATCTTAATACATACAAAATCGTGACTTGGTTGGTCTTTGCATTTACCAGGCATAAAAACTGCTACTACATTTATAGAAAATAATATATAGAATTAAAGATAAAGATAGACTAACAACGAAGAATACGCAGTCCAAGACGAATATACAACCAAGGCTCTTTGGGGAGCCGATGCCCTGAAACCTTTCAGGTCAATCGCACTTCATTGTAGGGCAGGGAACCAAGACACATCCTCAAAATACGCGCTAAAAATATACGCATTACTCTCCCTCTACATATACCTTGTGATCTCTCTACATAAATCCTGTAATATCTATCCAGTACATAAATCATGCGATGTCTATATGTAAACTCCAACTAACTTCATTTTTCTTAAACACTTTAATTTTAATATTTCATTATGTCTTAAGTTAAATCTTATAACAAGAGTCTAGAATGATTGCATAATTATTTCATCACACAAATCTGTGTGTATGTAAATACATGGATTGAAGATGAATAAGATACATGTGCAAGAATTTGGACTCTTGATTCTGGAGACGTTTGGCCAGCCATTTCCCTTATCAACTCTGTACAGAAATTCCCACTGAACACGGTACAAGACATGATGAAGTTATTTAGGGTAATTAGTTCCTCATATGAATCAGGCAAAGACGGAGTTAGACATGAAGAATAAGTTTGAGGAGATTAGTTCCTCAGCCTAGACAGGAGGTGTTTCAACTAACAGTCTAAAAAAATGATACATGGAGATGTGAATCCTTTAATGTTAGGTTAATGAGGTTTCAAGCCTATCGACCGTAGGAGGGTCAATAAGGTTCCTACTAACCTGTTTACCAGCAGTCAATAATATTTTCGTCTTTACTAGGGATTAAAGAAAACTCTCAGTTCATAGACACTGAGACATACACCTCAAGATGTATATATACTATTTTTTAAAGCCGTTACGGGCTTTGACAAGCCTAACGGCTTCTACTTCCTGACGGCTTCTACTTCCTGTTTGTCAAGCCGTTAGGCTTGACAATTAGCTCAGAGGCCTCCACACCACCGTATGTCCTTCGATGGTGGATACAACATCTAGGTTGGCTGGATGCACCATTGTTAAGGATTGTGTGGTCTAGTGGTCTACAGCGTCATGCGTTTTCTCTCACCATGAGGCGGGTTAAAACAGCATGGGTTTGGCTCCTTGACTAGTGTATTGTGTTATATATACATATATGTATATGCAAAACAACCACTCTGAAAGAATAGAGAAATTTCAAGCGCTTTCGTGACTACTCACATTATCACCTGTTCACTGTGATCTTATTGCACATATATATATATATATATATATATATATTTATATATATATATATATATATATATATATATATATATATAAATATATATATATATATATATATATATAATTATATGTCGTGCCGAATAGGCAGAACTTGCGATCTTGGCTTAAATAGCAACGCTCATCTTGCCATATAGGACAAGTGGAAATTTGTGTATGCAATAATTTCGCCAAAATCATTCTGAACCTAACGAAAAAAATATATTTCATTGTGTTTGTTTAGTATTAAATTATTGTAAACAAATCTAAAATAGATTAAGTTGGGTTAGGCTAAAATAAATTGCGCTTGTTATAATAAGGTTAGGTAAGTTTTCTAAGTTTCTTTTGGTGCTAAATTATAAATTTTTACATCAACATTAATGAGAAAAATATATCTTTAAACGTATAAGAGAAAATTTTAGAAAGGACTTAATTTTAAATGAGTTCTTGCTAATTGACCAGTTTTACATATTCGGCACGACACACACACACACACACACACACACACACACACACACACACATATATATATATATATATATATATATATATATATATATATATATATATATATATATATATATATATATATATATATATATATATATATATGCAATAAGACCACAGTAAACAGGTGATTTCAGAATATGCAAAACAACCACTCTGAAAGAATAGAGAAATTCCAAGCGCTTTCGTGACTACTCACATTATCAAGGAACTATGAAAGTAAAGCATCCAAGGAAGGTATATAAGGGGTCTGGCCAACACCTCACTATCAGATCCTACAACGGTTAAACACCTGACGCGCGCCGGCCCAGCTGGACAGGTCCTTTGCACAACCCACCATATGCACCATTTCCTTGGAAAATTAAATAGCTTAGCCCATTCTATAAACTTTACTGTTGAGTTTGAAGAAAATAACTCATTGCCTTTTCTAGATGTTTTAATTATTAAGGGTAATAAAGAATTCAAATTTAAAATTTACAGAAAACCTACAAATAACTGTTCCTATGTCCACTATTATTCTTCGCATCAAGATAGAGTCAAACTGTCTGTTTTCTCATCAATGTTTTTGAGAGCTTTACGAATTTGTAGTCCTGAGTTCATAGATGAGGAAATATCCAAAATTTATGAAATAGGTAATGATTTAAAATACCAAAAAATGTAATTGATAAATCCTTTAAAGTTGCTAGAAATACTTTTTACAACCCAAAAAGGGACAACCAGTCTCATTCAACTTGGTTGATATGCCTTCTCTTCTTAAGACTTTTAATATTAAAGTTGTATTCAAAAATCTTGATACAGTAAAAAAACTTTTGATAAAGAATTCCCCCCAAAATGCTGATGGATGTGTCTATAAGATTCCTTGTAAAATTTGCGATAAAGTTTATTACGTTCAAACTGGTAAAAATCTCGAACTAAGATTAAAACAACATAAATATAGCATTAGAACTGGACAAGATTCCAATGCTCTATTTATTCATGTAAGATATTTTAACCATCCAATTGATTTTCAAAAAGTTGAGAAAGTAGTATCAAGCAAGTCCATGGTCGACAGGAATATAATTGAATCTTGTTTCATAAAAAGCAGTTTTGACAATAATATGAATATTTCCTTTGGTTTATATAAATTAGATCCATTTATAATTAATAGAATTTGGGAAGAATTTAATAATACACTGGACAAATAATAATTTTTTAAATTTTCTTGGGTAGAATAGTTTGTTGGTGGGTTGTGCAAAGTACCTGTCCAGTTGGGCCGGCGCGCGTCAGGTGTTTAACCGTTGTGGGATCTGATAGTGAGGTGTTGGCCAGACCCCTTATATACCTTCCTTGGATGCTTTACTTTCATAGATCCTTGATAATGTGAGTAGTCACGAAAGCGCTTGGAATTTCTCTATTCATTCAGTGTGGTTGTTTTGCATATATATATATATATATATATATATATATATATATATATAGGGAGGTACCACCTCTAGAACTGTCATGGGGACCCTCATCCTCAGAGAAAAAAATAAACTTGCTTCAGGGAAAACTCAAGATTCTCCCTGAAGCTGTTTGAGAATTTTCTCCTACCACCCCTATATTATGTATATATATTTTATTTAAAGACAAAATACATTGACGAAACATTCACAAAAATATGATACAAAGTAAAACAACATAGGTAACTCAGAGCTACATCTCGAATACTTCGTCCAGCTCCCCTGCGGTGGGCCGCGTGCCCAGAATGCTGCAGGCATTTCCTCTCTGGATCGCAACACTGAGTCTCTGAAAGAGGAAGCTGGTCGCCCTGTGGTCCTTGGTTTCTGTGATGAGCTTTTCACCCAGCTCTTTGAGGAACTTTAGAGCACACTTGCCCCATGCTCCAAGGGTCTCCGACCCTATTGGAATGAAGTTATAGCAAGGGGGAAGGTCTTCATATTTTCGGATCTTCTGGGTCTCCCTGTGGCTGGCAGCTCCACCCCCTTCCACTACAGAGTATGGCAAGTAGGTGTCTGCCAATGTGGCAGCACAGGTGTAGTCCCAGGCAATCTGCTTTCCATCCTTCCAGGGTAGCATAGTGGCTCCATCAGGACGCTTTTGACTTCCATCAGACCTCTGTACTTGGGGTTCCCGTTGAGCTGGGCATATATATATATATATATATATATATATATATATATATATATATATATATATATATATATATATATATATATATATATATATATATATATATATATATATGTCATGCCGAATATGTAAAACTGGTCAATTAGCAAGAACTCGTTTAAAATTATGTCCTTTATAAAAAATTTTCTTATACGTTTAAAGATATATTTTTTCATTAATATTAATTTTTTTTTTATTCGCCGGTACTCTCCCGGTTCGGGTCTTTTCCAAGTAGTAGTGACCCGGCCTTGGCTGCCTATCTGGGGAGTGTCTCGAGACCTAAGTCTCCTATGGGAGGAGGTACAAGTGCCCCCCCTCATCTTTTTTAATGTTAGTGTAAAAATTTTTAATTTTGCTCCAAAAGAAACTTAGAAAACTTACCTAACCTTATTATAACAAGAACAATTTATTTTAGCCTAACCGAGCTAAATATATTTTAGATTTGATTACAATAATTTAATACTAAACAAACACAGTGAAATATATTTTTCTCGTTAGGTTCAGAATGATTTTGCGAAATTATTGCATACACAGATTTTCACTTGTCATATATGGCAAGATGAACGTTGCTATTTAAGCCAAGATCGCAAGTTCTGCCTATTCGGCACGACATATAATGTTTGTGATAGGTAACACATCATGGAATTCTTCAATGGTAAATGCAAAAACATTGACTAAAAGTAAGGTGAAAACAACTAATTTAGTTAATTTAGTTTCTAAACTGGATAAAAAAATATGTTGGCTAGTGTTATCTTTGTTTGTTGTAATCTTGTAATACATATACTGATATTTTTGAAAATATAGATTATTTGTTTTTGTATTATTTTAGAAACGTAGCTCTGCTATATGTGGAAACTAAGGTAACCTTATATATGGAAGTGTATAGCTTATTATTTTCAAAAACATTGAATTATATTGTACCATTTTCTTCCTTTAAACTATATAAATATAGTGGGGGTGGATTATGTTTACTAAACAAAGGCAGTATTACTCAGGACACAAACGTAATGAACGGAATTAAGAGTCCTTTTATCACTCGTACTGTATGAAGAATGAGTGACGTCAATACTGTATGAAAAGAGTGATGTCTATACTGTATGAACAGTGAATGACATCACAAAACTAGATGCAGCTTTCCAATAGACTAGGAAACGGACCGAAAATGAGAGCCATCGTAGATGACGTTAGTGCTAACTTGTAAGCTGATTTTAACATTAAGAGTGAATACTTCACAATTAAATTCTAACATCAATAATACCAAGATTTTGCACAGTCCAAGAAATATATAAGGGTCAGCTGCCCACGTTGGGTGGGTCAGCATTCTCAAACGATATCCTGAGGCGCATACACTACTTTCATCTTCCCGAGACGAGGAACTTACGTAAACCTCCTGTCAAAGATGATCTAAGAGTTCGGAACTGTAGGAGGAGGAGGAATAGTGAAAATATACGTATTCTTCCGGCTAAATCCGACCTCTTCATAATACACTGTGAATTACAATAAGATTTTCTGGTCTACAGCGAGTCCATGGTGCAGGTATCGATCGTCGGGAGGAAAGGTGATTAGGAATCGTGAGATACAAACTCGAGTCTATTTAGTTCGGAAGGTAGGGGAGACCGGGGCTAGTTGGCACACTTTTTACATTTTCGGTGACGAAATATAAACAACAAACGATTTTGTTAATTTTATACTTTCAGTGAAAAATATAAATCTTCCTCTTACTTTTCATGAAATAAACAAAATATTTTCTTTCGAAACAAAAGCACAGCATTCTTTAGAAGAAAAAAAAATTGACGTGTGCGAACATGCTCCATGTACGGGGTAAATTGGCACAGCAAATAGTAATAGTAAATTAGGAATATGTAACAGTAAATTTATATACTGATTATTCATAATGTTTCATTTCAAGAATAATCATTCCATAGAAACTTAAAAATCTTTTCTTAGTATAGAAAGAAACCTTTTTTAATAAAATAAAATTAAAAACTGACTCGGTGTTATACATTCAATTGAAAATAATTGCACAGAATACTTAACATCTGAGTCACAGTTGGGTTATGCATTAAACAAATCTTTACCAGTGCAGGCTTCGTGGGCCCACAACTTGCACTTTCTACACTGTATCTATACTTCTCGTGGTTTGCTTTAGGAAAAAAGACTGTCCTCTTCATCTGAACTTTTCTCGTCACCATGAACACGTTTTGATTTCTTTGAATGTTTCTTCTTTGCTTCTTTTGATATCTTTTCAAGTGTCTTTTTCACTGGTGTGTCAGTCCAAATGGCAGAGGAGCGTTTCCTTCTGTTCATTCCACTTCTCTTCTTGGGACCAGCTTTATGCAATGGCCTCAGTTCTTCGGGAGTTGGGGTTTTCTTCCCACAGAGTCCAGAAGTAGAGGGTCTTGGTTCATTCTCATCTTGAAGGTGAAAAACATTCTGAACTGAACAAGATTTTAACTTTACTGTTGCGATCAGACTTTGTGGCGTGTCAATGCCCCCTGAGTTATCTCTTAAATTTGTCGCAGGCTGAAACACTTGCGTTTCTTGTTGATCTTCCTGTGCCAATTTGCCCTATTTTTGTTGAGCCAACTTGCCCCAACCATACCAATGTTCATAAATAAATGGTTTTAGTAAATATTAATAAACCTTATATAAACTGTTTCATGGGTAAGCAATCCTTAAACTCCAAGTTAAATTATTGCTAAATTGGATATTTCTCATCTATATCCCCATACATGTTACAGCAAACAATATAAGCGAATGATAATTTACTTACCGGCATCAAAATCAAATTTTCCCCACTCCAGTTAAGTGCTGCAACCTCTTGGTATGGTATCTTGTTGGTGAGTGAAGAAGCACATGGTGATCCTATGATGTAAATAATACCGTCTAGCGGTAAATATTTGAATTATTACAAGTGTGTCAACTTACACCTGTTGCCAAGTAGCTCCTGTCTCCCCAAGTGTATATTGCTTCAATCTATCGAGACGTTTTGTATTAAATTATTTTCTTCATTTGCCATACTTTACATTTTAATAGTGTCCGACATAATAACCAAATATTTTTACTTCATATTTTGCCTTTAAATGTGAGTACTTGAATAACGCACAAGAATTCCATTAGTTAAACCATACCCCCGGCCGGGATTGAACCCGCGGTCATAGAGTCTCAAAACTCCAGCCCGTCGTGTCATTACGATTTCTTAAGTCATTCCATTAGTTACATTTGTCGTTAGAGAAAAGCAGATGGAGAAAATGCGCATAATATTTGTTACACGAAACCTGCCAAGATCCAAGAAAATGACAACTAAATAAACTTCCTTTCACATAATGTATTTAACATATTATAGTACGAGAGAATGTTCAGTGATATTTTTTCATGCACTTCAGTATAAATAAGGAATCTTCACCAATTAGCTGAATAAAATTAGAAAAATTGTTGAATGAATTGGTGCACAAAGTTGTCGATGAGTTATATCACAACGCATAAAATGATGAAAACAATTGTAACAAAGGTGCAGACGAACTTAAATTAGTTGCATCCATTTTCACATATTACAGTTCATTAAATGAAAGCAAGGAAAATACTCATAAATTTCTCGGTAGCACTTAATCAGAAGTTTGTGGATGGTTGCACGTCCATCTACGTTGAAATTTAATTGTGTTAGAGTGGCTGTGCAACGCTCGTTTCTTCTCAGGGAGCCTTTGGAGGAGAATCTCTTCAATAAGCCAAGAGCTCTATGTCGAATGTAGCACAATCCACTTATTTAATTTTTTCAAAACTTGTCATCAGTGGGTGATTTCTGTTAAACTCTAGCTGAAGAGGGTATGAACTAAATACGGTAACCCTTTTAGGCATCCTTTTGTACAATTTCACCCCTCTTCCCGCCCCTTTTCTCTTTCTCAGATTTGCTGGCAGAAACGATCCTGATCTCTTGAAGAACCTCTTTTCTTTTGCCTCTGATAAAAGCCAGTACTATGTTCATTCATCGTTTCACTGCTACATGGCCAAAATTTCATGGTAGGACTGGTCAGAAATAACTGTTGTACAGATTAGTGGTGAATAATAACGTTTGATCCAACTAAGATAACAATTTTCTCTTCTTGTTCCACCTGATCCACTTCCACACAGATGGGTTAAGAGCTGTCATAACCTCCTTTAGGGCTGCGATTTCTGTTGAAGATAATTGCATGTCTTTATTCTCCCTACCATTCAACAAATATTCAGCTTCGTTGATATGTTTGGATCTTTAAAGAACTCACTTGTTCATCTTAATTGTGAATTCCATCTTGTTACATTAAGTATTGTAATAAATACCGCTGATGGAGGAATGGTGCAGCAGAAGCTGACCTTTAAATAGAATTCATAAGTGAGGCTATTTTCTGAATTCCTCTTTATAGAAGGATTATTGACCTTTGGACTAGGGTGACCTTGTAAACGACGGTGAGAATGAGCAAAGCAGCTCATACGTCCCCCTTGATATCTTCCCATTCCAGATTCAATAAGCTACGTCTTCAGTTTTAGCGACGTAAAATCCAGGGAGAGAGATGTTAAAAAAAAAATCAATTTCTGACGAGGTATTCTATGGTATAACTCATTAATTTACCTCTGGTAGCATATCAGTCAACCAACTCTTCATATGCACTTGCTATGTTGAACACAATGTCTCTCTTCAAATATATTACGAGCAAGAATGACTTTCCCTTACGGCTGATCCAAAACTCTGATACATTAAATCGGCAGAGATCTTGGCATTCATTTCTTATTGCAGCCATCATCTTTTTGCGTATGCTGGATGAAGTATGCTTCAAGTTGTTGTTGACGAGGAATCACAGATTTCGGTTCTGCTTCTTTAAGAAGATCCAGGAAAGTTAATTAAGCACTCCACAATATTCAGTGGCAGCTCGTCACATGCAAAATTTATTTTTCAGAGTTGTTGTCTCAAATCATTTCAGTTTAACATCACTTCTGTTTTACTCTTCAGATATGACTACATACATGACTATTCTCTATATTGCAATCGTTTCCAGTAGTTTTTTTTTTTCAGTCAATTTCTTCTCATCATCATTTTCCTTCTTTTTCAAATGATTGTTTTCAGATGAAAGTTTCGTGTAATGAGGTCTGAATAGCCTTCAAAGCCTTAATCTTCTATTCCACAACTCCTGCACTTCGCTACGTTTCTTTCACTACCTGGCTCATTTTAAGATAAGACTAGAGTACTTCAGAAAATACTATGATAATAGTACCTCCTCTGTAGGTTCCATTCGTACTATATTCATGACACTGATGTTCCAAGATGCAACATGCCAGTAAAAGTATACCCTGATGTATAACAATCCCAGTTCAGTTGACTTAACTTTTTTAAATGTCTTACATCGACACAACATACTGTTGCCTTACTTACCTTCCGTTACATAATTAATATTCATCAAATTGGCGAAGTAATATTACTTACATAATAGTGTTGAAAAATATAATTTAAAAAAATAAAGGAAATTATACTACTGGCTATTTAGTAACTATTTCCGGTACCCTCTTGCCTCTCATTGTAATTTCTTGCTCTTTTTCCCTTACGCAACTCCATAAATTATTACAAAATATCTAACCCCAATTAAATAAAAGCTTCGAAGAGGTTATGTCTATCACCAAAATTGTGAAATATAATAAGAAATAGCTACTCCTCGCTCACTTTGTAACTCATCCAAAAATGTTGATTCAGATTTGTTCATAAAATCTTTGAACAGTTATCTATTCAAGAATTCATAACCAGTGGCTTCCTGCTATCAAACAAACTTTAACCATAACTTCTCACAACAGTTTATGAATGTTAATAGTCAAATTTATATATATAAAAAAAAACTTTGTACATATCACGAGTATAATTTACGTTTTTTTTTTTTCACGGAACAATGTTACCATTCGTTAACAAGTCTGGACTTCAACTGAGGGAGGAACCCAGTTACACAGAGTCCACGAAAACATGGGTCTCGGCAGTACAAGTACTTAACGTGATCCAAATAATGGAAAATCATCAGAATGTGCATTATTATTATTATTATTATTATTAAAGATTAGCCGGTATTCTCCCGGCCCGGGCCTTTTCCAAGTGGTGGCCCGGCCTTGGCTCCCTCTTTAGGGAGTGTCTGAGACCTAAGTCTCCCATGGGAGGAGGCACAAGTACCTCCTCATCTTTGGGACCAACTGTCCCCAGGCCTAGCCACAAGCTAGGCCTCTCTGGTCTGCCATCCCCGCCCCAAGGAGACTAATGGGAATGACAGTCTTATGAGCTAAAGGCTCGGGCTCAGGCACCTACCCGACCCTAGAAGGGTTAGGAATGGTGTCGATGAGAATGTGCAGTTAACTATTTACTTACTTTTCTTTTGTCATTAGGCCATCATAGTGCCCCAGTTTTCTTATGTAATTTAAGCAGGTAAAAGCTTGACAACATATAGAAGTGCAATTTATAATGATACAATTAATAAAATATAACTTATTACCTTTAGCATAAATTGCAATTACTGCAAACCTAACCGCGCCATAAGGTAATTTTGGAATCATCGCTAAAAAAAATGTAATACATTATTCTCATCATGACTTGTAGTGAAATTCTGCCATTGATATTAGAATCTCTCTTACTAATTTATCGCAGTTTGGAGAAATTCTGTAGATTAGTATTCATTATCATACGCAATTAATAACTCTGGAGCCTTACCTAGTTCGTGGAACAGCGCTTTTAAGTGTCATTCTATAATGCGTTAGTAATTCCTGCTTATTTAGCTTCTACGGCAGTCTAGCCCATTAGTGCCCATTGTCGTACTTTACTTCCTTGAGATTTTGCTCTTGTATGAAATAAGTATCAGAGAAACCCTCATTTAGAGTAATCCCAATGCTGCTCACTTCCCACAATTTATATACTGGCTCAGTATTATCTTCTGTTAGGGATTTAGTCTATTACCTGCTCTAATAGACTAAATCTGTCTATTAACTGCGTTAATAGACTGATTACTCAGTATCATCCCGGACGGGACATTCTGCCATAAATGTCACAGCCACCACCATTGTTCAGGAAAGGAATACGACACTTACCAACCATACGTTCCGTAAATGTGGGATAGTAATAACTAACTACACTGAACTAACATTATCTGTAACTAACCAATCCACCCAACTCTGGACTGAAGGGAGCTTGGTGGTACGCACAGCTATAGTAATGAGAATACCTGGAGAGGCTTTCCGGGGTCAACGCCCCAGCGGTTCGGTCTGAGACCAGGCCACTAGTATTGCTAGGGGCCTCACAGCATAGTCTCGATACAAGAATGAGCTAACTCACTTCCTTTATATGTGAGCTGGTTAGCTGCAGCACTCAGTTCCCATGGTAATTATTTGATCTTAAAGTTGATCTATAACAGTTGCATTAACCCGTTGTCTCTCTTTACCCAACCCAAGACCAACAATCTTACTCATACTGTTGAGACTTTTGTCCGATAAGAATTCTGATAATTTCATTTTTACTGGCTTTCGAGTTTGATGCTTTAATCGATTAATAAATGTTCATCTAGTTAATGTTCCCTGTCAACCCTGATCCATCAGAGCATCAATTTAAGTGAACTAATTACCGGAAGCTCCTGTCCCTCCTATCCCTCGTGCCGCTACTTGCTTCATCAATCTACCGTGAGGAACTATCAGAGATGTATTAAATCCATATTCAGAGTATCATAGTTATTATTGCAGTTATTACTCCCTCATGTGTCTCCAAATAAGTGATAAATTACTGAAATACTCTATTTAAACCAACTCTTAATAAAACTTCAGCATATCTTTTACTCGCTTATTTACTTCAGTGTTCAAATTTCACCTTTTACACGAATCCACAGACCAGCTAAACTAAACTTGCTTTTCAGTACTTTTCTTTTATAACCATTAAATTGTAAATTAATAAGAATTACACTTACACAGAATACCTTTTCAATAAATTTCTATTTTTGCACTTTTTTAAATGAAGAAATTAAATTGGCATTGATGTTTTGAGAAAATTTATTTAAGTATTTCCATGTTCTTCCGTTGTTCCATAAATAAAAAAAACATTCTCTGTAATGAAGTACCTATGAAACGTTTCTTATAATATTTTATAGAATATAATATACAGTGTATCAGATTATTTCCTCGACAATCATTCAGTATCATCCTGTAACTTATTTTGCATCTGATTACTTACCTAAGAACTCCTCCTCGTTTACGTATGAGTTGCTTCACAGATTTACAGATTCGCTGCCGATGATATTCCTTAACAGTTTAAAAGATAGTAAAATTGGGAAATCTCCTAATATTAGAAAATGCCACCACTGAATCCTCCCCACGAATTCTAAGACACAGCCTGGGACAAGAATATAATACCATTTTTTCCTTCCTCCCCCCAACCTCTAAAACAAGATGAAATGGGAAACTATTCATTTATTCCCTCCCCTCTCCCCTTTTACCTAATAATTCCGTTACCTCAGGTTAAACTATCTTGTGAAAATATTCTTAGCACTCACAAAATACTTAATCTCGAAACAAATCCAGATGAAGAAGATATTTTTATTATATATATTTAAAAACTTTCTGGCAACTCTATCACATAGACTAAAGGCAAAACAGCAACAATATAACAACCATTATTCTACCTATGACAACCTGTTTACTTTGTACCCCAACTTCATATATTTTATTTACACCTTTTTTATTCTCCTCTATATTTTATTTACACCTTTTTTATTCTCCTCTATATTTTATTTACACCTTTTTATTCTCCTCTATCTTAATATTTAAACCCATAAAGTTTCATATCACAAACTTTTTGGGGGGATGTGTGTGTGTGTGTATATATATACACTCCCCAAATTGTACTCGCTTAATTGTAGTTGCAGCAGTCGATCCATACATCCTGGCCCAGCCTCTTTGCTTGTCGCTACTAGATCCTCTCTCTCTCTCTACTTCATGAGCTTTATCGTATCTCTTCTTAAAGCAGTATATGAATCCTGCCTCCACTACATCACTCTCCAGACTATTCCACTTTCTGACAGCTATGACTGAAGATATACATCCTAACATCAATGTGACTCGTCTAAGTCCCCATCTTCCATTTGTGACCTCTTGTTGCTGTGTCTCGTCTCAAATATCTTGTCCCTATCCACCTTGTCAATTCTTCTCAGTATTTATGTCTTTTCTCTTCCTCCTGTCTTCCATTGTCCTTCCAGTAACCTGTTCTCGTTGGACATCCCTCTTAGCTCCGGGACTAGTCTTGTTGAAAACCTTTGCACTTTCTCTAATCTCTTGGCATGCTTGACCAGGTGTGGGTTCCAAACTGGTGGTGCATACTCCAATATGGGTTTGAACGATTCCTTACCGAGGAGTCGAAACTCTATTCTTAGGTTTCCCAGGCGCTCATATGCTGCAGTAGTTATTTGGTTGATGTGCGTCTCAGGAGATATGCTCGGTATTATACTCACCAAGATCGTTTTACATAAGTGAGGTTTGAGGACTTTGACCCTCTAGCCTGTACTCTGTCTGCGGTCTTATTTGTCCTTCCCCAATCTTAATGACTTTGCACTTGGTGGAGATTAAACTCCAGGAGCCATTGGCTTGACCAGGCTTGCAGCCTGTCTAGATCCCTTTGTAGTCCTGCCTAATCCTCATCCGACTGAATTCTTCTCATTCGCGTCACGTCTTCTCCAAATAGGGACACTGCTAAGTCTATCTCTTCGTCATGTCTTTCACATATTCCGGAAACAGCACCGATCCTAGGTCTGATCCCTGTGGAATCCCGCTCGTCACGTACTATGACTGTTGCCTACAGGTCAGGTATTTTCTGATCTATTCAGTGCCTTCCCTGTCATACCTGCCTGATCCTCTAGCTTTTGCACTAATTTCTTGTGAGGAACTGTGTCGAAAGCCTTCTTGCAGTCCAGGAAAATGTAATCAACCCAGCCCTCTCTCTCTCGTCTTAATTCCGTCACCTTCTCATAAAACTCCAGTAAGTTTGTGATACAGGATTTCCCTTCCCTGAAACCGTGCTGATTGTATAAGCTAGTTCCTATCTAGGTGTTCCACCACTCTTCTAATAATAATGGAGATTTTCAAGAGACGAGTGGTGGAGCACCTAGAAAAGAACAAGCTTATACACGGTAGCCAGCACGGTTTCAGGGAAGGAAAATCCTGTGTCACAAAGCTACTCGAGTTATAGGACATAGTGACGGAGGTGTGGGTGCGTGCGTACGTGCGCGTGTGCATATAGAATGTCATCAACATCACCTTCAAATTCCTTACCTAACATTGCATCCAGTGACTCACGAAATCGTTTATCACGATTATAAACAAATCAGTACCTTACTGGCCTCTGAGTTTTAACACTCATATGTCATGAGCTCAAGCCCTCCTCGCTCCCTGATTTGATTGCAACCAGCGAGTAGAGATCATAGTACATATGTGGCTAGAAAAAACTCAGTACTCAGTTTGCGGACGAGACAGAGTCCAGATGAATTAATCTGGTTTGTGATGACACATGTTGTACTAACAAAAATATATTTTTATTTCATCAGTGGAATCATTCGTATTTTCCATGGCATGCACTGTGATGCATCAGGCATAGTTTCAGTTGTCAGACGCAAAAAATTAATGACGCCATTTTCTTCACAGTAAATAAATATAGCATTCAATTTTCTTCTCTTTCTCGATGTGTAGAGTGTACCAATAACAAGATTGTCACAATTTGTGAAAGCAAGTGTAAGGCTGCTGAACAAGGTGGTGGTGGTGTTCTTAATTACAGTAATGACGAATATAATACTTGTGTTGATAACTATAGTGAGCATCACAATAAAGGCAATGGTGTCTATGATGTTAGTAATAGTGATGACTGTAATATAAGTGGTGGTGAAGAGTGTGATGAGAACGGTGGTGTCTATAATGTTAGTAATAGTGATGAGCGTAATATAAGTGGTGGTGCAGAGTGTGATGAGGTTAACCACATAGACAATAGACATTAATGTTGAATACAATACTGTTGATAAATGTAATGAACACAATGTTGGTAGTGGCGTTGGTGATGACAGCTGTTGTGTTGCGTGTAATGTTAGTGGAGGAGGGAATGTGAGTGGTGGTGTCACCTATCATACATTCACACATAAACAGCGTCGTGCTCTGAGTTTGCGAAGACTCCCACGAGGCCTTACAACTGGAAGTGCACTTACAAAACTCATGGACAATGGTAGCACTGTTGACATTGATAAGGTCTGCTATTTATATGAAAAAAATTTTCATTATGCTGAGAAACTCAAGATGATCCCAGGACTACTATAATGGATCAAAACTCGTATAAACTTTCTATATTAAGCTGGAATATTGCATCACTTAGAAAAAGACTTCCTGACCTTCATCATAAAGTAACCACCGAACCCATTGATGTTGTGTGTCTACAAGAGTGCAGAGTCCCTGAAAAATCCCAACCCCCTAAATTACCATCATTTGTTGCATATAACTTCAAATCTACTAACTCTTGTGTTCTATATATTAAAAAATCACTTCCCCATCAACTTCTTGCACATAAGAAAACAGAGGGGCTACAATACCACGGTGTTAGGATTTATATAGGGAACTCTGCTCTCAACATATTTAACTTGTACGCTCCTGCTGATAAGTTTAATTACTTGGAGCTCCCAACTTGTGCTCATTCTGAGCCTACTCTTATTATTGGCGATTACAATGCAAGACACAAAAGCATTGGAAACTCACAGTTTGGTAATCGTAATGGCAATCAACTGTTGTCACTCTTAAACAGTCATGATAATATCCAAATTGTAGGTGACCTTGAACCCACACATATCTATGGAGGCGTCCTTGATCTGTGTCTGGGCTTCAACATTACTTCTGCCAGCTGTGAGTTTTCCATTGTAACAGATATAGCGTCTGATCATTTCCCTAGGCTAACCTCACTAGATATTGGTAATACTATCCTTCCTGGTGGGATATTCAAACGGAAACGTTTTAGTGTTCCCACTGATCAGCATGATGACTTTGTTGCACATGTGACTGACTGGTATAATTCCTATGAATGTTCCTCTGTTGAGACCTTTAACAATGACCTTGTGAGCAGTATTCAGAACTACTTAAAGCCGCCACTGAAACCTCTTGGTACTCTAAACCCAACAAACTTCCATAATAATCATACCTCCTTCAAAAACCATACTTATTACAATGATTCTAAACTTCGTACACTGAAACGTACTGCTCGCAGACTAGGCCTAGCCTAAAGAAAACATCGTACCCCTGGATTGCTGAGGCTCTTCCAAACTGCCCTTGCTGCTGCCAGAGAGCGTATGACAGAGCTGAGGCAAACAGACTGGGAAAAATTTGTCAACGGTCTTAATGCTCACACCCCACTTAGCCGGGCATGGAGGGACATAAATAGAATTAAGGGTAACAGAACTGGGCTGATCGCGCACCCTCATCCCTTGCATAGGGCGAATGAGTTAGTCAGTGCTTGGGCTGCTACATCTAGCTATGACAATCTTCCCAGTACCACACAGGCAAAATTAAATGACAAATATGATGCAAGGGAGAGACTTGTTTGCTTTATGCTTGGCAAGGCAGATGACTGCAACATTCCTTTCACTAAGTATGAACTTGATGCAGCACTAACTAAGGGCAACTCCACGTCGCCTGGTGAGGATGGTATTACTTACAACATACTCAGATTGCTGTGTCGAGTACCAGGTAATCCATTACTTGAATTATATAACATGAGCTATGTAACTGGGGAGCTCCCTCAATCTTGGACCAACAGCCTCATCATTCCAATTCCTAAGCCCAATCAACAAAATGCATTTCACCCAATATCTCTTACTAGCTGCTTGTGTAAAACATTTGAGAATGATTCTTAATCGTCTCATGTACAGAATCAAACAATTTTTGTCTCCCCGGTTACATGGTTTCATGCATGGAAGGAGTGTGCATCATTGCATAGCCACCTTTCTCACCCTGCACACTGACAGCTCATACACTACCTTCCTTGACCTTAAATCCGCTTTCGATGTAGCCAACCGACATGTAATCATTAGTGAACTTGCCAGAATGGATGTTGGAGGATGGCTTCTCCGCTGGATTAAAGGTTACCTGTCCAACAGAAAATCGTCTGTGTTGTTCCAGGGACATAGAAGTGTAACTAAAGACTTTGAATTAGGAACCCCACAGGGAGGTGTGCTCAGTCCCACACTGTTCAATATTCTAATTAATGCATTACTTAATGCTATGCCTAGTCAGCCCCATCATTATGTGATTAGTTTTGCTGATGATATAATGATTCACACCACCGGATTCTCCAACACCCAAAACATTCTTAATCATGTACTAGCCTCGTGTCAGGACCTGGGGTTGATAATCTCTACTGATAAAACAAAGATACTCAATAGGCGTCCTCCTCGACAGAGAGGCACAGTTCGTCAGATCCAATTGCATGATGGGTCTCTTCTAGAATATGTAAGCAGATACAGGTATCTAGGCTTTGAGGTTCCACTACTTGGACCTGTTGTAACAAGACTTTGTCGCCAATACAAAGAAAGACTAAGAGCACTTAGAGTTGTGGCAGGGCTTCACCCCAGGTATGGTGCTAATGTTAAAATTGTGAAAATGATGTATCTTGCTTATATTAGATCATTGGTTGATTATGCTGCGCCACTACTTGCTCTTGTGTCTGACTGGAAGCTTGGAGGGCTGGAAAAACTGCAGAACGAAGCAATGAGGATCATTTTAGGATGCCCTCGTACTGCCAAAATTTTAAATATGCAAAAAGAACTTGATATTCCAAGCATCAGAGATCGTGTTACTGAAAGAAATATCCTAATTGGGGTTAATATGCTCAGGCAAGCTCATTCAAACCCCTGCACAGAAGCCCTCCAAACTTTCCTCAGCACTGGTGAACACTCCTCTAGATGGATCGAAAAAACTGGAACCGACCTCCGCATGAATCAGATACATGATCTATGTCAAGTAAGGCAACAGCGGCACTTCTCCGCTCCATGGAATATTACCCTATTCCAAACTACCATTCCTCCATTTCCCCCCAAACTACTTCTTAAATCACAACCAAAACTTCGCCTTGAAGCCAAACATGAGGCCTTAAGCTGTATTGATAACTTAGTCACACAGCACACACTCTCGCAAATTATTTACGCTGATGGTTCTGTTCACCAATCCACTGGTGCAGCTGGTAGTGCTGCTGTTGTCGTACAGAGTGATGGCTCTCTTAAAGAAATTGGAGCACGCATCAATAATTGGGCCTCTACCCTTCAGACAGAACTGTTTGCCATACTCCTTGCACTGAAATGCATCTATGTATCAAAGATTGACAGTTTAATTGTAACTGATTCTCTGTCATCCATAAATGCTCTCAACTCATTAAGCATAAATTGTGGCATGCTTGTGTCAGAAGCCAGACATAGGTATGGTAGGATTGTGGACAGTGGAGTCAGAGTGCACATGCTGTGGATTCCATCTCACATTGGTCTTCAGATGCAGGATAGAACTGATAAATTGGCTAAGCTGTATGCTTTCAAAGAGGGAGTAGATTACACTCTTGGCTTGTCAGGTAGTAGTTTGAGAACAATAATACGAAAAGAACTTCAACTGAATTTTATGGACTTAAGGCTCAGGGAGATTGACACCAGTGAGTCCATCTATCATCATTCTATCATGCAGGAGGAGCCACATGTCTATGGTGCATCCAACAAAATAAGCAGACTCTTGGATGTCACTACTGCCCGGCTCCGGCTGGGTTACAAGTATCTTTGGCAGGTTAAATCACCACCACCAGATGTAGACCAAACGAAATGTAAACTTTGCCAGATGGACTATTGTCACACCCTGCGTCATTATGTACTGGAGTGCGATAAAATTAATGAATTTAGAAACAACTCACTCAGAAGTGTTCAAGAAATGGCTAAGTATTTTATCCACAGAGGTATATTACAGACCATTCTGGAGAAATACCCTGACTTTGCTAGCTGTAAATAAAGCATTACCACATATGTGCATGTGTGTGTGTGTGTGTGTGTGTGTGTGTGTGTGTGTGTGTGTGTGTGTGTGTGTGCACTCACCTAGTTGAGATTGCAGGGGTCGAGTCCAAGCTCCTGTGTGTGTGTGTTTGTGTGTGTTTGTGTGTGTTTGTGTGTGTGTTTGTGTGTGCGTGTGTATGTGTATGTGTGTGTGTGTGTGTGTGTGTGTGTGTGTGTGTGTGTGTGTATGAGTGTGTGTGTGTGTATGAGTTTGTGTGTGTGTGTGTGTGTGTGTGTGTGTGTGTGTGTGTGTGTGTGTGTGTGTGTGTGTGTGTGTGTGTGTGTGTGTGTGTGTGTGTGTGTGTGTGTGTGTGTGTGTGTGTGTGTGACTCAACAATCAATATTTGCACCAATAACTCACTACAGTTGTGACCGGGTGTGGAAGTGTGAATTGCTCATTACTCTAAAATTTGTTCATGATTGTAGCCATGTACAAATGCAAGTAACCATTCTTACAGTATTCATTACCTTTGTAACTTGTGAGTTCATTACCTTGTACCTAGTTCAGCCATCAAAACTTTGGGGCCCAGTCCCTGGACCCATTGTGTACCTCTATAATCTGTTAATACCTTTGTAATTTGTCATGATTGTGACTAGACCTACCTGGAGTTCATTACCTTTGTAAATTGTGAATTCATTACCTCTGTAACTTGCTCAGCCATCAAAAGTTTGAGGCCCAGTCCCTGGACCCATTATGTACCTCTGTAATCTTTTGACTACCGCCCACAGGATGGGTATGGGGTGCATAATAAACATATTAAACTAACTAACAAAGCACATAAAAGTATATACCTCCCAGCCCTCTTAAAGTGGTTTGAATTACAACTCCTATGCCATTGACGTTTTGTAATCAATGTTCTCTCGGTTTCATCTCAAATTTTCTGCTTGGTTTGACATGATCGACCCCCAGTTAATGGGCCTAATGAGGGTATGATCTATATTTACTGCGGAGAAAATTTTATAACTCATGTACTCTTATGTTATGGAACTACAGCTCCTGGGCTTGTTAAATGTGTGATATAGTTTTTCTTCTTAATGATTGAGTTGAGATACAGTTTCTTGGTCTACTGTGTGTGCTAAGCTGAAGTTTACTGACTTTTCTAATGTCTGTAGCATAATTTCTGGGGCTCTTTTGGGCATTTTGAAGCTGGTTAATGAATGTTAGATTAGATTTATTTGAGATTTGGATTTATCTAAAGTCGTACAGCGACGAAAATACATGTAGTAGTAGTAGTAGTAGTAGTAATAATAATAATAATAATAATAATAATAATAATAATAATAATAATAATAATAATAATAATAATAATAATACCGAGTAAAAAAAATCAGTCGTCTTTATTAAGGGTCTCTGAAGGGGTCGCCTCAAATAACTTTTCTCCCTTCAAATTTTTGTTATATAACACCTGATACGATGTGACTCAAATTTTCAACTCATGAATTACGTAGCAATGTAGCTGTTGTGGCTATGTAGTCCCTGATGGTCTTTGTTATGTAACTTATTCCCGGTACTTCTTTCCACGCGTTTGCCCAACGACTTCAAACTTCCAATATTGGAGGATCAAACTTAAAGACTGGTGTTGTTATTGAAGTGTCTAGGTTCCAATTTTGCTAAATAATTTTTTTTTGTTATGATATGGGATTTTATTTTCTAATGAAACTTCATGATGCCTCATTTGAGCGGCTGCAGTTATTTTTGGCTGAATAGTTGCAAATTTATCTATAACTAACATAATAATACTCCTAGGAATGGTTGGATTCCGTGCAATATCTGGAGAATAAATCTTCTTTTTAGCTTCAACTTTTAATTACCAGTGTTTTTTCTCACTCAGTTGTGTTGTTACTGAACAGATAAAGTACTAATTCTTCATTAACAAACCGACAATTAGTTTAATTCAATACCCAGGAAATGTTTCTTCTCTTAGGCATGAAATCTTTAATGATGTGCATTTTGTGAGATGGAAGATTCCTTATTCGTTTATGATGTGTGGTTACGAATTGCTAAAATTCTAAGACGGTTAAAAATACTAGGAATCGCTGGATTCCGTGCAATAACTAGATAATACATATTCGAACGATTTAAGTTTCAGTAGGGATTTGCAGCCTTTAATTTATTTTATTAATATTTGTTTCGAAGAATCCCACTGACCTGGACCACATGGACACTGGGTTATTAAGTAAACTAACAAGAGACCCTCATATTATTTCGAACTTATTCCATGAATATTATGGGCTTTTTATTAGCCGCTTAGATGTTTTGTTTAAAAAAACGTACATGTATTGAATATTAGGTTGAATTTAATGTGTTATTCTCCTAGCATGGAGTAAAACTGACACTACATGTATCACCATGTGACGTCTAGTGATTGGTTGTTATTAGTGTTTGACTGGATTAAATTTTAGTTTTGATTTATCATCCGGGTTAATACTTACACAAGACACACACATACTCACAAGCGTTTATATGCACACGCATTCATATGTACCAGCACTCATATGCACGTTAACACACATGCACTGGCATGCATAAGCTTAATTTTATATGTACACAAGTATACATATGCACAGGCATGCATAGGTAGAACGCAGCAATCGTGCAGCAACACAGTTTTTTTCTGCAATACACACCAGCTAAGTTTTAATCAAGATTTTTATACTCGTATGGCAATCTCAATACTAAATTATTTAAATATAACTTATATTTTGTATTATTAATCTATTGGGTAAGTTCGGTACCAGGGTGAGTCAAAGTGTGTGTTGGATGCTGGGGATTATCATAATTAATAGAAGAGGAGTCAAACACCTATTTCTTGAATCAAGAGCCCTTTACCATCACGGTATTCCCTGGAAGGGCTGTGGTATAATAAACATCGTTTTCCTATATCTTTATTATGTACAAGATGCCTTTCAACAGTGTATGCAAAATCCGGCGATAGATATTATACATGACCAGACAGGGAATACCTAAAGTGCTTGTGGAATTACTTCCTTCCTCCAAGTTTCTCATCTTCAAACAGACTATACATATTCTAGTCGAACTGAAACTCAACACTTGTGCATCATTATTACAGATAGATTCATACTGTTATTACAATGTTCAGGATCGCTGCGTCAAAGCCGTACCTTAAAGGTTCGGATTCTCAACAGAATGTTCGTGCCATTTTGCCAATTATGATTTTTTTCCATGTAATAACTTGAAAAGACTCTCAAAAACGATTTTAGTAATAAAACACAGATGCAAGTAACCTAATGAATCATTAAGTACTGGTTCCTACCCTGAGTACACTAATGGCTAACACATTAATTATCAGGAGCCCAAAACTGTTCAGCTGCCTCCCAGCATACATAAGGGGGATTACCAATAGGCCGCCGGCTGTCTTTAAGAGAAAGTTGGACAGATACATAAAGTCAGTACCTGGCAAACAAGGTTGTGATTCGAACATTGGACTGCGTGTGGCCGGAGTGGCAGCCTGGTTGATAATGCCCTAATCCACCGCGAGGCCTCTTAGTGGTCCTGGCCGCAGGGACGTTGACCCCCGGAACCCCCCTCCAGGCAGACAGCTCCTTTTTGAGCGATATTTATAGTTTTTACCCTCCGACCCTGTAATCTGTCAGCTGTCTTCTTTGTCTTCCCCAAGTTTCATAACTTTGAACTTAGTGGGGTTAAAGTCAAGGAGTCATCTGTCAGACCAGGCCTGTAGCCTGTCCGGATCCCTTTGTAGTCTTAATTGGTTTTCTTCCACTTGTATTCCCCTTATTAGTTTCCCGTCTAACTCCATCCCTTCTGTCATGCCATTCACATATACAAGAAACAACATTAGCCTTAGGACTGATACTTGTGGAACCCCACTTGTTACATGCATCCATACCGACACCTCGTCGCGGACCATCACCCGTTGTTTCTTTCCTGCCACATATTCACTGAACCATTGTAATGCTTTTCCTGTTATTCCTGTCTGTTCCTCTAGGCTTTCTACTAGTCGCATTTGCGGTACTGTCGAAAGTCGTATTGGTTGTTATGTATGAACCCACTCCTTTCTAGGTGTTCCAACACTCTATTGATAATTTTCTCCATAATTGAGACTACATTTTGCTGTCTTCCACACCTCTGACAGTTGAACAGTTTCTATAGACTTGTTACAGATTGTTGCTAGAGGCAAACAGTGCTTCTGCTCTCTCTCTCTCTCTCTCTCTCTCTCTCTCTCTCTCTCTCTCTCTCTCTCTCTCTCTCTCTCTCTCTCTCTCTCTCTCTCTCTCTCTCTCTCTCTCTCTCTCTCTCTCTCTCTCAGGACACATGGAGAGAGATTATCTGATCCCATCGTTTTCGAAGTATCTAACTCCGATAACAGTTTCTTCACCTCCAGGATTGTGTATTGTGTCTAACACTTGCTGGTGAACTCTGCTGCCTTGGTTTTCTACACGTCTTTCGGTCTCCTCTGAGAATACCACTAAATTTCGTGCTGAGCTCTTAATAGATTTCCTGACCATTCCATGTAAGCTCCGCACCTTTCTTCTCCAGCCTGATTACCTGGCCATGACTGTTTTCTTCTTGATGTGGCTATATAACCACTTTGAGTCTGATTTGGCTTTCGATACTATGTCATTCTCAAATTGCAATTGAGTCTCCTTACTCATTCATGAATTCTTGTTTCTACCTTTTCGTTTCAACTCCATATTTTCGTGAGTTATTTACTTCTACACTTTTTTTTTCACGTTATAGCACACTTGACTTTGACCTCTCTACACCTCTGGGTTACACATGAGCTCACTCTGACCTTCCCATTGTTTCTATTGTCCCTGAGTACGAACTTCTTTTCCATCTCCATGCACTTCCTTGACACATGTTCCATCAATTCATTAACCGTTTCCCTCTAGCTCTCTTACTGCACCTCGCACAGGAAGTACCTCATGCCTATATAGTCCACTCTTTTGAAGTCTGGTTTCTTCCCTTCTTCTCATGCTACTTCATTCACCACTGTTAATTCAACAAGGTGTTCGAGACTCATGATCAGAATACAAGGTCAAGGCTTCCTGGCTCATCCCCTTTCTCCCTCCCTCTCTCTCTCTCTCTCTCTCTCTCTCTCTCTCTCTCTCTCTCTCTCTCTCTCTCTCTCTCTCTCTCTCTCTCTCTCTCTCTCTCTCTCTCTCTCTCTCTCCCTCCCTCTCGTTGTATCCATAATGTGTTAGTTCATGAAGTAATCCGTTATCACCTCAGCATCTTAGAATTCCACGTTTCTGGTCCCCCATGTGGCTCTAGGGTTTTCCCAGTTAATCTTCTTGTGGTTAAAGATAATACTGTACAGTATCAGATTCTTAATACTAAAGCATATTTTAATAAATACTGTAATAAAAAACATCTTATTTTTTAATTGGTACAATAAACTTGAGGTGATAGATGAGAGGAAGATCGGAGGTTTGGGCTACTGGGGCAGAGGGTCGTCGACCTCATACACTTCGTCATACACTTTCGTAAGCCTGGGTTTCTTCAGCATCTGAAGAGGTTTTTGAGGTAGAAGGCATTGGTCTGAAGAATTTGTCTATGGAAGTTTGCAAAGTTTTTCTCTTCTCGTCGTATATGAGACGGGTCCTGAAGTATTGTGAATGAAACTTTAACTAATATGGCACTTTGTTCGTATGTCCGAATGTTCGTAACTCGAATGATCGTAAGTAGGGTAGCGTCTGTATATATATATATATATATTATATATATATATATTATATATATATTATATATATTATATATATTATATATATATATTATATATATATATTATTTTTTTTTTTTTTTTTTATTATCACACCGGCCGATTCCCACCAAGGCAGGGTGGCCCGAAAAAGAAAAACTTTCACCATCATTCACTCCATCACTGTCTTGCCAGAAGGGTGCTTTACACTACAGTTTTTAAACTGCAACATTAACACCCCTCCTTCAGAGTGCAGGCACTGTACTTCCCATCTCCAGGACTCAAGTCCGGCCTGCCGGTTTCCCTGAATCCCTTCATAAATGTTACTTTGCTCACACTCCAACAGCACGTCAAGTATTAAAAACCATTTGTCTCCATTCACTCCTATCAAACACGCTCACGCATGCCTGCTGGAAGTCCAAGCCCCTCGCACACAAAACCTCCTTTACCCCCTCCCTCCAACCCTTCCTAGGCCGACCCCTACCCCGCCTTCCTTCCACTACAGACTGATACACTCTTGAAGTCATTCTGTTTCGCTCCATTCTCTCTACATGTCCGAACCACCTCAACAACCCTTCCTCAGCCCTCTGGACAACAGTTTTGGTAATCCCGCACCTCCTCCTAACTTCCAAACTACGAATTCTCTGCATTATATTCACACCACACATTGCCCTCAGACATGACATCTCCACTGCCTCCAGCCTTCTCCTCGCTGCAACATTCATCACCCACGCTTCACACCCATATAAGAGCGTTGGTAAAACTATACTCTCATACATTCCCCTCTTTGCCTCCAAGGACAAAGTTCTTTGTCTCCACAGACTCCTAAGTGCACCACTCACTCTTTTTCCCTCATCAATTCTATGATTCACCTCATCTTTCATAGACCCATCCGCTGACACGTCCACTCCCAAATATCTGAATACGTTCACCTCCTCCATACTCTCTCCCTCCAATCTGATATTCAATCTTTCATCACCTAATCTTTTTGTTATCCTCATAACCTTACTCTTTCCTGTATTCACCTTTAATTTTCTTCTTTTGCACACCCTACCAAATTCATCCACCAATCTCTGCAACTTCTCTTCAGAATCTCCCAAGAGCACAGTGTCATCAGCAAAGAGCAGCTGTGACAACTCCCACTTTGCGTGTGATTCTTTATCTTTTAACTCCACGCCTCTTGCCAAGACCCTCGCATTTACTTCTCTTACAACCCCATCTATAAATATATTAAACAACCACGGTGACATCACACATCCTTGTCTAAGGCCTACTTTTACTGGGAAAAAATTCCCCTCTTTCCTACATACTCTAACTTGAGCCTCACTATCCTCGTAAAAACTCTTCACTGCTTTCAGTAACCTACCTCCTACACCATACACTTGCAACATCTGCCACATTGCCCCCCTATCCACCCTGTCATACGCCTTTTCCAAATCCATAAATGCCACAAAGACCTCTTTAGCCTTATCTAAATACTGTTCACTTATATGTTTCACTGTAAACACCTGGTCCACACACCCCCTACCTTTCCTAAAGCCTCCTTGTTCATCTGCTATCCTATTCTCCGTCTTACTCTTAATTCTTTCAATTATAACTCTACCATACACTTTACCAGGTACACTCAACAGACTTATCCCCCTATAATTTTTGCACTCTCTTTTATCCCCTTTGCCTTTATACAAAGGAACTATGCATGCTCTCTGCCAATCCCTAGGTACCTTACCCTCTTCCATACATTTATTAAATAATTGCACCAACCACTCCAAAACTATATCCCCACCTGCTTTTAACATTTCTATCTTTATCCCATCAATCCCGGCTGCCTTACCCCCTTTCATTTTACCTACTGCCTCACGAACTTCCCCCACACTCACAACTGACTCTTCCTCACTCCTACAAGATGTTATTCCTCCTTGCCCTATACACGAAATCACAGCTTCCCTATCTTCATCAACATTTAACAATTCCTCAAAATATTCCTTCCATCTTCCCAATACCTCTAACTCTCCATTTAATAACTCTCCTCTCCTATTTTTAACTGACAAATCCATTTGTTCTCTAGGCTTTCTTAACTTGTTAATCTCACTCCAAAACTTTTTCTTATTTTCAACAAAATTTGTTGATAACATCTCACCCACTCTCTCATTTGCTCTCTTTTTACATTGCTTCACCACTCTCTTAACTTCTCTCTTTTTCTCCATATACTCTTCCCTCCTTGCATCACTTCTACTTTGTAAAAACTTCTCATATGCTAACTTTTTCTCCCTTACTACTCTCTTTACATCATCATTCCACCAATCGCTCCTCTTCCCTCCTGCACCCACTTTCCTGTAACCACAAACTTCTGCTGCACACTCTAACACTACATTTTTAAACCTACCCCATACCTCTTCGACCCCATTGCCTATGCTCTCATTAGCCCATCTATCCTCCAATAGCTGTTTATATCTTACCCTAACTGCCTCCTCTTTTAGTTTATAAACCTTTACCTCTCTCTTCCCTGATGCTTCTATTCTCCTTGTATCCCATCTACCTTTTACTCTCAGTGTAGCTACAACTATAAATATATATACATATATACATATATATATATATACATATATATATATATATATATATATATATATGTATCACCCTTCAAGCCTGGACAGATGGGAAGCAGGTGGTGTGGGACTATACATGTGCATCTACCTCGGCTGATACCTATCTCCAATACACCAGGGAGGAAGGAGGGGCAGCTGCCAGCTTCAGGGAGTCCCAAAAGTCTAGAAAATATTGAGAACTTGCCCATCATTATATGTTTGTTCCCATAGGCTCAGAGACCCTTGGCTCATGGGGAAAGAGTGCATCTAATTTCCTTAAGGAGCTGGGAAAAAGACTCATCAGGGTAACCAGGGATACCAGGGCAGATAGTTTTCTGCTCCAGCGGCTCAGTGCGGCTGTTCAAAGGGGTAATGCCTGCTGCATTTTGGGCACACGCCCCAGCTCTGAGGAGCTGGATGAGATTTTCGCCTTATAATCGGTGATACACACGTAACAACATGTACCGTATATGCCACCTTTATATTAACAATGTATCTCTTAAATCTTCTGTGCCATATTATGTAATAAAATATTCCTATTGGTAAAAAAAATAGTTTAAAAGATGGGGTGGTAGGGGAAGTGGAATATTCAAACGGCTTCAGGAAGAAATCCAAATATTCCTCCTTGAAGCCATTTTTTCCACTTCTCCGAGACTATGGGTCCCACAATTTACTCCAGAGGTGGACCCCATCCTATATATATATATATATATATATATATATATATATATATATATATATATATATATATATATATATATATATATATATATATATATATATAGCAGAGAAAACAGGTAACTAATGAAGATCAGTTTAAGGCGTCATGTTATCAAATAGCTGTGTCAGCTGTGAGCAAGGAATCAATACACAAATAACCCGCACATAAAAGAGAGAAGATTACGACGACGTTTCGGTCCGACTTGGACCATTTACAAAGTGACTTTGTAAATGGTCCAAGTCGGACCGAAACGTCGTCGTAAGCTTCTCTCTTTTATGTGCAGGTTATTTGTGTATCGTTCCAGTCATGATATTGTGCCTTGTTTGTTATTCAAGGAATCAACTTGGAGTAGGATTATATGTACAAGTGTAGTTGAGATATTGTTCTTACCAGAGCTTTGTTCTATGGTGTTGGCAGTAAGAGTTAAAGATGCATCAATACAGAGGGGCTGTAAGCTATGTTGGCAAGCAAATTCTCCGGTTATGTCACAAAATGCGTCAGTGTTAGGTAACTGAAGCCAATCACAATATTCATCCTTTATATACTGAACATAAATATCCAACATAATTTAACAAAATTTATAAAGTGGGATTTATAAATCCGTATGACAAGAAGAATCATAAATCTAGTAAATCGCACGTACATCAAAAGTTTGAAGCCGATCAGAAGAGGTATTCCTTAGTTATCCCACAGGCTGCCACAACTCCAAGTTTTTTTTTTTTAATAATTTATTTTATTAATTAACATGTACATAGACAAAATAAATATATTGAGTAGTATCCTCTCTACAAGATACATAAACCATTAAAAATTAAGTAATTCTAAAGAAGAATACTCAAGTTTAACTTTCTTATCTGCAAGAATAACACTGCCAACCGCATTCTGGTTAGGATATTGTTTTAGGCAGCGTCAAGCTGATCAGACTAGACTTTCTTAAATTATCGCGGAAAAACGAAATTTCAGGCCACCGGTACGAAACATTTATTACGTGTATCCTTGCCAGGTACGTTAAACCTGCTTTGGAAATTTAAAGCTCATCGGCTAAGGCGTTCTCACCCTAAAAAGAAATGTTTTAAGAAAGACTGAAGAGAAAGAAAAATTAAACAATACACAGCTGCTTAAAAGATACCTCTTCGTGGATACCTTAATTTAAATTTCCTGTGAGATATTTATACAAACAGTATTAATGGCTCGCGAAATCGTAATGACACGATGGCAGACAAACTAAACCATGGGCGAGGACTGAACTCGTGACGAGTGAGTTGTGAAACTCCAGGCCAGCGCGTCAACCACTGGGCCAGCTGGCTACAATAAGATTCATCCAACTAGGTATATTTGTACATCATAGAGAGGTTAGCACACTGGCGAGAGATTCATCTGTAAAATCTTGCATTTGTGGTCACAGTGGTGACTGTGCTAACCTCTCGATGGTGTATAAATATTACTAGTTGGGTGAATCTTGTTGTAGCCAGCTTGCTCAGTGGTTTACGTGCTGGCTCGGAGTTTTGCGACTCACTCGCCACGAGTTCAATCAGTGTTGAATATGTAATCAAACAGTAATAATATAATATGTCCCATTTGTGTGTAATTACGAGTATGAACCAAAAATAGAGTCATGGAGAGAGAAATGGATTACACACACAGATACTCGCACGCACACATCATGTATTCTGCATAGTTACGGATGACTATATCTGTAACAGATGGGAAACACTTGTGGGGCTTGAGAATGGAAGGTAAGAAGGAAGGGGAGGATTAAGGAGAGGCTCGAGGCAGCTGAAGGAGGGAAGACACATGTGGCCGGGGATGGAGAAATCGAAAGAAAACGGTAGAAGAATAAAAATGCACAATACCGTGGCTGGAGCAATATACAAATATCCCGTACGCAGGAGACTAAAGCTTCTGACGACGTCTCGGTCCGACTTGGACTATCATGTGGGAGTTCGACACGTGGATTAGGTAAAGTAATACTCACGTAGGCTGGTAGTACATATAATTACAGATAATGTGGGTAGCGCCCTTACAGCCGTAATCTAGTCTCTCTGCTCTCTCTCGTACAACTGACTGACTGGCCACCCACAGTACCCATATGTGAGAGGGTCTTTGAATACTGCCAGGTCAGCGCAATATGAGTTCAGACAGTGACTCAGGCAGAGACGGTTGGTCGTGAGTCAACTGGCACAGTGGTTACTGGTAACTGGTTACTACTACTGAGAGCTCGGCGACGCTAACGTATGTCGTCCCGACATACAACTAATACAAACTAGAGATGGCAGGTGTACGGCTTGGGCTGATTCTATACAATGTTAAAGTACACAACAATTAAACATTATAACATACATAAGTAGAACATTGGAATGGAAGCTTACGTAACTGAAACTGTAATGCAATACAAGGTATACTATAGCACAACTTAAAACTCAATGTTGAGATTACACAATAGAAGTGATAAAAAAAAATTTGATCGATCGATCTGTATTCATGTGATCTACGGATTCTGAGGGAGGAATATATACAAAGAAAGAGTGTTTAACAGAAAGGCAGATTCGGTGCACTCAAATCTAGACTGTTAACTCTCAGAATGCGGAGAGAACATGAACACAAAAAAAAAAATTTGAATACTGATAAGTTGATACTGTAATTATTCATCTATACAGGTTATTTACATTTAACCCCAACTCTGCTAGGGTAAGATTGACATATGCAGAATGGGTGTCATCTCTGGGAGGATCAAACTCTGTAGCATTGGCTAACTCATGCTGTATTTAAGGCAAATCTGAATTGGATGTTACAAATGATACTTGAGGATTTCTCAATACCTGTCGTGTACGTAGGGAATAACGACATTCAGGTTGATCGTCTGACTGAGTATCAGAGGAAGAGAGTACAGGATCAGGAGGATTGTCAGAGTCTGTCACATTAGTCTGGGTTGGAACATCATTATCATCACATACTAACTTCATATGATCTAAATGCGATTCTTTATACTGACCAGTACTAATCTCTCTAACCTTATACTTATTACCAGTGATATGTTCAACTACTCGATAAGGACCAACAAACTTTTGATCAAGCTTTGGCATTGCAGACGTAACGTAAAGTTAATCAGCATAACTCTCGAACCTACTTTGATTTTGGATGGCTTTGCTCGAGTGTTTGCGACTCTTGTAAATTCTGCTGTTGATTTATGAAGTGTTTCACGGATTCTTCTAAAAACACTTTGAGCTAACCTGGTACGAGTTGCTATGAAATCATCAGGGTTGTAATTTGGTTTCGGATTAGAATATAACAACTCATAAGGCAAACGTTTATCTACACCATACAATGCATAATGTGGAGTGTCACCTATAGAAACATTGTAAGCAGAATTTATAGCACACTGCACATCAGGTATAACTTCATCCCAAGTTTCACTGTTGGGATTGATAGTGGCTCTCAAGACATCAAGTACTTTCTTATTGGTTCGTTCCGCTAACCCATTGCTGGCAGGATGATGAGGAACAATGGTGGATTTAGAGATCTTGTACAAGGTACACAAATTTTCAAGAATCTCATTACAGAATTCACCTCCATTATCTGTTACTAGTGACTTAGGGGTGGTATGCCTGCAGATAATGCGTTCTTTAAACGCTTTAGCTACTGTCTCGGCAGTCTTGTCTGCAATAGGAACTAGCTCACAATATCTGGTGAAATGGTCTACCATAACACACAGATGTTTGTTACCTTGGAGGGAACATTGGAAATTAGTTAACAAATCTAGCGCAACTCTTTCCCACGGTTCGCTAGTAGTTGGATATACTTGGATTGGATTAGGACCATTAGCATTACCTTTATGTTGCATACAGACACTACATTTCTTAACATACTCAGAAATATCAGTTGCCATACGAGGCCAAAAGTATTTCAATCTGGCTTGTTTTACTGAACGATCCATACCAGGGTGTGCAACACCTGGTACATCGTGAACTAGCTGTAAGGCTACATTCACTAGTGACTGTGGAATTACTAACTGGTATACTCTTCTGCTAGGAGTACCCAACTCGGCTGTTCGATACAGTAATTCTTGGTTCATGACAAAGTCACTGATGGGTGCTGGTGGCTTCACAGTCAGAATAAGATCTTCCTGGAGCAGGAATCGAATCACACCAGACCACATGGGATCTGTTCGTTGAGCATTCTTTACATCTTCAGCACTAAATGGAGGGTCTGCAGTTACTATACTAACATGTCGTGATAAGGCATCTGCGACTACATTTGACTTGCCAGGTAAATGCTCAAAGGTGGGATTGAACTCTTGGATAGTCAAGGTCCATCTGGCTAACCTTCCAGTAGGTTGTTTGTTCTGGAATAAGGGTATCAGTGGAGCATGGTCTGTCAAGACATGAACAGAGTACTGATAAATAATGTCTTGGAAGTGCTTTAAAGACCATACTATTGCTAAAGCTTCTTGCTCAGTTACTGTATAATTACGTTCAGCCTTTGTAAGGACTCGGCTAGCAAATGCAACTGCGTTGTACTTGCCATCGGTCTTCTGAGCTAGTACGGCACCTATGCCAATTGAACTAGCATCAGTTGTCAGATAGAAGGGCTTAGAAAAATCTGGAAATTTCAAAATTGGAGCAGATGTTAGCTTTTCTTTTAGAGTTTGGAATGCTCTTTCTTGACGGAAGGTCCAAACAAAAGGAGCATCTTTCTTAAGCAACTCAGTTAGAGGAGCAGCTATGGAAGAAAAATTGGCAATGAAAGATCTATAAAAACCTGCTAAGCCCACAAAGGATCTTACGGCATCAGCAGTTTTGGGAGTTGGAAAATTTAGTACTGCAGTTACTTTACTTTGGTCAGTCGTAACCCCTCTAGGAGTGACTACGTGACCAAGAAAGTTAATTTCTGATCTGAAAAATTGACATTTAGACAGTTTGATCTTTAAATTGGCTTCTTCAAGCTTACCAAGTACTACATCAAGTCTTTTCAAGTGTGTATCCACGTCTTTAGACATGACGATTACGTCATCTAAGTACACCATAAGTGCATTACCTATGAGACCTCTAAAGATATTAGACATGAGCCTTGAGAACGTGATAGGGGAAGATCGTAATCCAAACGCCATATGGAGGAAGTGATAATGACCTGTAGGAGTGGAGAATGCAGTTAGCTCTTGGCTGTCCTCGTGAAGAGGGACTTGCCAAAACCCTTGTAACAAATCCAGGGTTGAAAAGACTTTGTTATCTCCGATATTACGTAAAAGATCACCCAGTACAGGGAGTGGAAAGCGATCTGGAATGGTTTTCGCGTTTAACTTCCTAAAGTCAATCACTGGGCGCCAAGTATCATCCTTCTTAGGTACTAGTATCAAGGGTGCATTCCAAGGGGAATTGCTAGGTGCAATAACTCCATCATCAAGCATTTGATTGATCAATTCTTCTGCGACAGCAACTTGTGAATGAGGCATTCTGTACGCAGGTATGTAGATAGGTCTAGTACCAGGTTCAAGTGGAATACGATGGGACAATAAGTTCGTTATACCCATCTTCTCACCTGGTAAAGCAATGGCTTTACGACGTTTGTTCAACAGAGTCAACAAACGCTTGACTTCATCTGGGAAGTCAGTGGGAGCTAAGTCTTTCTCCTCAACTGGTGGAACAGATTGATCCAGTGAAGTGGATGAGGTCTCCCCGGCAGAAATAGCACCGACCCACTGGTCAGGTGACAACTCATCCTCTACCTGAACAGGGTAAGGATAGTGAACAAGGTCAACAAGATTGGTATTTGCTCTGAGGCGAACACTGTGACCAGAAGTGTTGGCCAGGAAGAAATGGATCTTACTATCTCTTACAACATGTAAGGATGGTTCAACAAATATACCTTTTACTTTGGAAGAATCACTGTCAACTAGGACGTTATCACCATCTGGAACACTAGGAACAACAACAGACACTCTAGTGAGAGCACTAGCCGCAACAGAGACGTCTTTCTGCAGACGGCATGTGACATCAACAAGAGATGGCATTACTAGTTGCAAGTAATTGTTTTCCGACAAGGCGTCCCCTGTGGAGAAACTACTACTCGAACTAGCAGGCATTGCAGGGATAGGTTGTGCACTCAAGGCAATCTGAGTGTCCTCGGACACTTGAGGCATCGGACTATCCTGCAAGTCTGACGGTATAGGTGGAACACTGATGGGAGTGACCGAATTACCAGTGCCTGACCTCTTGGGTACGCTACTGGAGAATGCATTAGCTTGTAAGGACTTAATCCGTACATCATACTCTGCAGCAGTATAACAGATTTCTGATCCAAGCTGGTAACCCCAGAATGGAACGATCAAGTCGTCAATTTGGGCATGCCATCGATAAGAGTCGAGCACAATGCGTAAGTCTCGCATGGAAGCAAATCCCAGTAGAAGGTCACCAGGGAAAGTAATCTGGTCGACAACAAGGAAGGAAGCAGTGAAGTCTCTACCTTGGATAGAAAAGGTTAGGGAAGTCCGACCTCGGACACGCAGGTGAGAACCAGCTACTCCACTAAGGGAGGACACATGAGTCGGTTCTACGAGAAGGACATGTCGTAACTTCTTATCCTTAAACAAACTAGACCTAATAATATTGACTTGCTTACCAGAGTCCATGAACAAATGAACGGGCGCATTATAAACAGATGCTTGCACTATAGGGCCTATGGTTGCATTGGAAGTTATGTGCAAACAAAAAGGTGGATTGTCATCAGAAAAGACTTGTTCTACTTCATCCCCAAATTCATCTATGTCAGAGACATGTGAAGCAACATCATCAGCAGGGTTGTCATTCTCGAGACTGCTTAAGGCTTCAAAGGAATTGTGAACGGGGATGGTGTACTCATTATCACCTACTGTCACCATGGGACGGTTTGACTGGGGCGCTCGAATTCCCCCGAATTGGAAGAACGAGCCTGGTTCTGGTTAGTTTGAGAATTGAAAGAAAGAGCCTGGTTCTGGTTATTTTGAGAACCACGATATCTGTTTCCTCTACGGGTTCTGCGGTTGGAACGACCACGGAAAGACCTAGAGTACTGAAGGTTATAGAGAGCATTGCACTCAGATGTGTCATGTCCATGTATTCTATGATAAGTACAGTAGGGAAGATCTGGGTACTCATCATCAGTACGACATCTCTTAGGGTAACTATCAGGACAATTAATTGCAATATGGCCACGGAAACCACAGTTGTAACAATTCCGCCGACTATGGTTACTGAATGTACTACGAATACTACGAGGTGTATAACGACTCTGTACACTGGTTCTTGGTGATCTCTGAGATGGTTGACGACCACGATTTGTCTCTGTGGCGCAAACAAGAGGTGGTGCAGACTGAGGCATATGTGTGACATTACTTTTGATACAAGGGAAAGTACCCTGGGGGCACAAGGAACGTACATGATTTAAGGCTGTAAGTGGTTCCATCGTCACAGTTGGAGGATGAGCCTCATAAGCACACACGGAAGCAGGTGGCATTAGTTCTTTAATTGCTCCAAAAGCTGCTATTTTAGCAAGCGATTCTGTAAATGGTTTAGCCTCTTCAGGGAGGAAAGCTGATGATTGGACAGCATTGATAAATGATGATAAAAGTTTGTCTAATCTAACAGCAAATGCACTCAACGATTCATTACTCATGTGTGTAGCATTCACTAGTTCCCTAAGAACGACATATGGATCAGCTGTTTTTTCTGGGACAAGGAAAGAACGAATCAGTTCCTCATATTGTGACCACTTAGTAAGATTCCTGAAGTCTCGCATATCAAGGAGATCAACAACATGAACAGCAGCAGGGGATCGATAAAGAGCTTCCTTAGCAAGTCTGATAAGACTTTCCTCTGAAGGAGGACCTTCAACGAGAGCACTAGCACGAGAACGAATGGCCGCAAACCATGCTTCAAGACTATGTGCATGGCCATTGAATAAAGGTAACGCATCAAGGGAATCACGAGTATAACTATAGTATCTCGGTGTCTGGGTCGGTCTGTCAGTCGGTAAGGAACTGTGAGGACTGATGACAGGGGCAACAGTAGCCTGAGAGGTCTGAGTATCGACATTCACTAAAGTATCACTTGACGGTATGTGAGACATAATGGCAAAGTAACACGAGAACAAATAAGGCAAAAATAATGAACAATAAAAATGATATAAAATTCTAGAATTGAAATAAAGATGCAACTAATTCTGCAGAAGGAATAAAAAAAAATGTCTAAGATACACTGCAAGAGGAAGGACAACTCAATGTGAAGGACTATTGGTCAAGATAAAAAAATTTACATTGAAATATACAAGTAAAAATATTACTGGAGACTGAATTAAATGCAAAATGAGCTGTCTTTACTCTTGCTAATAAAGAAATTAATTAATAAAATTTTAAATCAATGTAAAAAGTATAAAATAAAATTACTAAATTGTTAACTGGGAAATGTAAGTATTTTCTAAGAATGCATAGACAAAATTAAAATATAATTCGTAAAAATATTAATAAAAGAAAATAATTCACTGCAGAACAAGTGCAACAAAATAATTCACTGCAGAACAAGTGCAACAAAATAATTCACTGCAGAACAAGTGCAACAAAATAAGGTGTAGAAATAATCACTGCAGTAATAAAGTGTCACTGGGAAAACTCAGGTTAAATGATAAAATAAAAATATGAAGAAAAAAAAACTGATTGAACACTTTAACTCTTAATTGTAAATTAGACAAAACAATTTACTCAAACAGAGTAAAGAAAACACTTTACGTTAAAAGTAATTGAAATTACATCAAGAGTGAATTTGTTCAAAGAAATATAAAAATATGAATAAAATAAAACAAAGGAACAAAACGGGTAGTTTAACACTTACAGTGGCGGGGCACACAACATTATTAGTATATTCTTACAACAAAATCTTGCTGTGACTGATACGACAAAAATTTGCTGGCAAAAATAATGGTACACAGTGTGCGAAAAAATTAGAGGAATGAGACACTGCTGGCATACGAAAAAAAGACACACATAGAAATAAATGGATAATTTGGTATACTGGGGTGAATATCACTGCGTGAAATACAATGACAATTACTGGAGAATACAACACTGAAAGAATACACGATAAAAAAAAATGAATCACTTCACACAGAGTGACTGATTGGTACACTACACAATAATACTTACTACAGACAGGAGTAGCATAAAAAAAAAACACAGAATAAAAAAAATATAAGATGAGGAAAACACTGAAAAATATTGCAAAAATAACGAGTCAAAGAAAAACTGAGTCTACACTGAAAACACAAGGTTTAGAGTACACAAGAAATTTACTATAAATGTCTCACACACGCAAATGTCTTTAAATGCAAGAAAAATGTCTCTAAATTATCACTGAAATCTGTATTAGTCGGGTGATTACTGGTGATGAGGGTAGGTTGTAGGTTGTCCTGCGCGGTGATGACTGACGCCTCCTACACTCACTGTTGGCGGAAGAAATGCGCTCTCTCGGTGGACTCCCATAATTGGGTTTTATCGTTGGCGCTCCGCTACATCTCTTGACCAATTATGTGAGCCAAAACAGTATTAGGACCCGGTACAAGGGTACAAACAACCACAGGTAGATGAGGTGGGTGGCTGGTGGTGGGTGGTGTGTGGAGGGAGAGAGTATGGTGGGTGAGATGACTCGCTGGCGCACCGCACTCCAGTACCCACGAAGGTGGCTTGATAAGCCACTCTATGCCACAGGAATGGTGAAAACCACTCTTAGCATCCTACTGGGAGCACAAAGCGATATAGACAATACTTCAGAGGAACTTGGCTTACTTCTTACTGCCTGGCTTACTTCTCTCTCTCACCTGGGTTAGAAGCTGGGTTGGCTGACTGGCTTAACCCACGAGAATGGCTGACTGGAAGACGTGTAACTATGCACAAAGCACGGAGGAGCAGGTGGATGACAGGAGACAGGCTGGATGATAGGCTGACTGGCGTTCACTTCCACAGTCTGGCTTACTGACTGGCTTAATTGCAAAATCCGGGTCAACCCCTCGGAGATTGAAGCAATTAGCACACGAACTAAGCCAGGAAGCTTGAAACGGCTGCAACAGGCTTGCAGGCTGAAGGTTGTGAGGGGAGTAGCTGGTGGGTGACGGTTCACCTTTGACCCTACCGGCTACTCACAAACAGTCTTCTAACATCTTGAATTACCCTTAAAACTTATCCACGCTCCACACCACTGTCACCATTTATCAAGTGGGAGTTCGACACGTGGATTAGGTAAAGTAATACTCACGTAGGCTGGTAGTACATATAATTACAGATAATGTGGGTAGCGCCCTTACAGCCGTAATCTAGTCTCTCTGCTCTCTCTCGTACAACTGACTGACTGGCCGCCCACAGTACCAATATGTGAGAGGGTCTTTGAATACTGCCAGGTCAGCGCAATATGAGTTCAGACAGTGACTCAGGCAGAGACGGTTGGTCGTGAGTCAACTGGCGCAGTGGTTACTGGTAACTGGTTACTACTACTGAGAGGACGATCGAAATGTCGTCATAGGTTTCAGTCTCCTAAGTGTGGGTTATTCGATTAAAAGTTTTTTAAATAATATTTCCTGTCTTTTTGTATTATAAGTTGTTCTTCGATGTTTCAAGGAACTTACGTCGTTATAAGTTATGTTAAACTGTCCGTTGTATTGGTATCTCCCTTAATCAGGAATCATTACAAGTGATGTTATCGATGCTCTTACTCAGGAATCATTGCAAATGGAGTTATTATTACTAAGAAATAATTACTAATTGTGTTATTGATGCTGTTACTCAGGAATATTTCAAGTGGTGTTATTGCCACCATCTAACAGGAAACAATACGTGGTATAATTGACATTATGAAGCGTGAATTATTACATGAGGTATCGTAGTCACCATCAGGAGGAAACATTACGAGTAGTGCTATTGACGTTATTACTCAGGAATCCTCACAAGTGATGTTACTGTTACTGACACTTATGAAAAATTACTAGTGGAGATATAAACTTATTTACAAAGTAATCATTTACAGTGATGTTTCTGATGTTTTCATTCCATTAGTTTCTGGGTTGTATATAACAAAGGGAAAATAATACTCAGGCATGCTATGAAGGCAAGATTTTATGATTAAATGTAAAATAAAATAAAGTGTGAAACTCTCCTTAAGATCATTTTTCAGAAGAAATTATATTGCGTCTGACATCGAAGTCACATCAAGTAAAATTTATATTCTAAACACCAACTGATGCTTACTAAACACAGGAAACACAACAGTGTTCTTTGAGAGGCGATCATCACCGTCATATATTGAATGTTACCAATTTTCCCTTTTGATGAAATTACAGCAACTTCGTCCAACGAAATATGGAAGCAAAGTGCACATCAATTTTGTCTGGAAGACATATGGGACAGACGGGTTTTAGAAGAGCGTATATTTCACCGAGGAGCCTGGGGTGGTGGTCAAGACTAGGCTGACAAGCAATGTCGCAGGAAATGTGTGGGTAAGAACCAGAGGTGGAACATGTGTGCTCTTTGGAAAGGCAAAGTAGAGAACTTGGAATTTCACACTCCGAGAATTTGCCGATTAAGATTTCGTTCGGATTTTTAACCCCGGAGGGTTAGCCACCCAGGATAACCCAAGAAAGTCAGTGCGTCATCGAGGACTGTCTAACTTATTTCCATTGGGGTCCTTAATCTTTGTCCCCCAGGATGCGACCCACACCAGTCGACTAACACCCAGGTACCTATTTACTGCTAGGTGAACAGGACAACAGGTGTAAGGAAACGTCGAAATGTTTCCACCCGCCGGGAATCGAACCCGGGCCCTCCGTGTGTGAAGCGGGAGCTTTAGCCACCAGGCCACCTACATTAAGGAGTGTCATTGTCATCTAGATGTACGAGTCAAGAATAGAAAAATAGAAGGCTCTCTCCCAAGGCTCTCTCCCTACTCTCTCCTTCCGGGTATATCTGAAAAATGAAAAGATTAGAACTATAATTGGAACAAATATTGACAAAATCCTCAACTTTAAGTGAGTGTGGTGACTCAAAATGAGGGTTTATTAGTTTCACTATTTATAAATATTTCAAGTTGATGCGGGCTGCATAAAGTCTGGTGGTGGGCCGCATGTGGCCCACGGACCGCATGTGGCCCACAGACCGCATGTGGCCCACGGACCGCATGTGGCCCACGGACCACATGTGGTCCACGGACCTCATGTGGCCCACGGGCCGCATGTGGCCCACGGACCGCATGTGGTCCACAGACCGCATGTGGCCCACAGACCGCATGTGGCCCACGGACCGCATGTGGCCCACGGACCGCATGTGGCCCACGGACCGCATGTGGTCCACGGACCGCATGTGGTCCACGGACCGCATGTGGTCCACGGACCGCATGTGGTCCCCGGACCGCATGTGTTGAAACTGATCTTGACAATTCCTCTTCAAATTCACTTCAAACTTGCATCTCTGATATATCTTTCGTAGTGACATGTTCGTGTCAATCCTGTATAGAAAACATATGTTCAAATCTTTATGGTAAAATTCCTAATTTAATTTTGTATGAGTTCACAAGCATTAAACAGTGTATTGCTAAATTGTGGCCATTGACCTATAATTTCTGTCTGGTGAGCATGTTTATCTATAACCTCGGTGTTTCCTGAGGAAGTTGAAAATGAATGGCTATACATAAAACACATTCAAGATATGGATACAATAAACTCAAGATAGTACTGATATTCATCTAATGGAATATTTTTTAGGGTTGACTTTTATCTCCTAGGTCCCTAGAAAGAGTTGAGTTAGAGTACCTTTTTTGCCTCTTTTGGATTCTGAGATAGAGCGACTATGCCTTTTGCATACATTAAAATGCAAGGTACTAGATAATACGGTACATGGAACACTTTATTTATCTCTGATAGAGTATTGTCAAGTTTATGTTGTTGTAGTCCGGACTCACAACAGTCGATTAATCCCTGGCACCTTTTTACTAGAATTATTATATTTTTGGTATACCTATTTACTATTAGGTAAGTAGCGGCAGGTGTTAGGAGACCTTTCAATATGTATCGCTCACATACTAAAGCTTTTCGGTTGTGAGCCGAAAAGTGTATTATTGAGGTATACGATTCGCTTACGTGGATACAATGCATGACTGAACTATTTCATTTGAGAGTTAAGATACTGGATCAAAAGCAGAAGTTCAGTGTACAGTACAGTGAGTACATTCTTCCTGTTGCATAATGTTGACTCTTTTCTATTTCACCATATATGTCAACATGTAATGTTTGTTAGTACATCAACCAGTACCTTATGCAAAGGGATTTTGACGACCTTCTTGCAGTGTTTGCTTAAAATCTTTATGGATATCTTTGGCTCCTCTCTCAACCTAGTTGTGAGTGATTTACCTGAAGTCACAGTCACTTGCAAGCTTCTTGGCTGTGTTGGCTTATCTGATCACAAGGCTGCAGCTTCCAGCAGACAGATATAAGGAATCATCTCGCACAATCTGGCTCTGCGAAAAAAGAGATTGACAGGCACTTTCTGTCGAGAGTGCCTGTGATGTTAAAAGTGAGTGAAAGTCTTCACTCCATTCTTTATCAGCGATACGTAGCCAAGCCTTCAGATCAGCCTTCGTTTACATATCATAGGCTTACAGAAAGCACAAATTAATAATAATAAAAAAGCTGAAAATTATAGTAATAAAAAATTATATACAGTTTACTCACACAAAAATAAAACATAAATTAAATATTACTTAACTGAATCAATCAAGCTATGTAAATGTAAAACATCAATAGAGAACTTGAATCCAAGCTTATACATGAACATCAATGCTCTAGTTCTTCTAGCATGAGATAAGACGTAGCTCATAGTACTGAAGTATTGCTAAGATCCACTGTGGCTTAAAGTGATTAGTGTAGAATGGCTACAGGTAAAGATTCTAGCACCTCAAACTGAAGCCAGATCTTGACACCCGTGGTGTCGAGATCTGGTGATTGGTGATTGAGGTGCTACAGTTCAGTATTGCATGTCAACACAAGGTGTAGTGCAGTATAACACTGTCTCAAACTTGAGTGATACGATAAGCCAAGATGACTGAGTTCTCGGTGACGAGTTGGCAACGAAGAATCAGCGCTTCCAGAATAGAAGTCGCACAGATAGTAGAACTGACTTCCGCAGTTTCCTGAAATCAAGTGGAAAAGTCAGACTTTTTTGTCAAAGTCTAAGCAGTCCATCAAAATCTTTAAGGTTCCGCGGGGATATAACAGCACACAGTGGTTAGCATCAAAAGTAAATCACTCACTCGACAGGCAGAAAGCCCTAAAGACGTGGGTAAAAGAAAAAGAAAATATAATTTTACTTTAAAAACTAAGGTATAACAAATCAAGACAGTTAACAGCTGCACGAAAAATAGACAAACACAATAATCGAGAACACAGCACACGTAGAACAATGAACACTTACTATTTTCACAGTTATACCAGCATGCACACGAAATTATTAACATACATTATATTTTTACCCCTGACACTAGTCATCATTGGATGGAAGGAAGTATGAAACATACAATTAGGTGATTCTTGGTCAAGGACCGACAAAAATTTTTAACCTTTGACACCATTCCATCTTTCAATAGATAGAATGGAATTGTTTGTACAAGTAATCAAGAAAAAATTGACTTGCTAGCTGAACAATTTTATCAATATGTCGGGTATGACAGTAAGACAGGAAGAAGCATACCTCCTTAAATCCTGGACCAAGAAAAGGCTGTGGGTCCGGATAAAGTGCTCTCAAGATTGCTTAGTAGACGTGCTGACCAGGTAATATCAGCTCTCACTCGCTTTGATTAATTCTAAATGGCCCACTTAGTGTAAAAAAAAGAGCCTTGTGATGATCAGCAACTACAAACCAGTCACTTCTCTCAGTCACTGGGAAAAAATAAACACTAATCATAAGACAAATAACAGTTTTTTTTTTAATTATCACTCGCTTCTTTTCAACCGTCAGATAAACTCAAAAAAGATCACTGTAGCTGATCTGTTGAACTCCACTACATGGCACCTGCCACTGAATAAATTAAAGATCAGATGTGAAGTTGAACTGGACATTTCTGGAGCCTTCGACAGGGTATGGCACTAGGGCCTCGGCAAATTTGAAAGCACTTGGAATCTCTGGCTCTATACTACATCTTTTTAGTGACTACCCTCAGGATGGATCTTTTAGAGTAGTCCTTAATGGAGCAGAGTCTTCAGTTCACGCAATCGATGGGAGTGTGTGTTCCACAAGGAAGTGTGCTTGGAACATTTTAATGATAATCTTTTTCAATGACAGCTGTATCAATCTGGGGAAAACGATGGTAGGTTACATGTGCTTATGAAGGAGCACAAATGACGATGCTCTCTAGACAGCATGATGTTAATGCCGGAGCTGTGGTTAGAATGAGTGTTGGAGCCTTGGACTGAGATGAATATCCTTTGAATGAAACTTGATTCCAAAATGTCTATGAATAATCAGGTGATCAGTCTTGTTTAGGTTAAAGTGCGTTCTCACCTTGGGCTTGCTTCGCTATCGTGGACTGCTTACCCTCTATCTCATTTATGGTTTCTGGACTGAATAGAGAACCGTGCAAGGCGACTTATCGCTCTTTTGTACCCAGTTTCGTTGAAGTTGTTATCTCAACAGAGCCGTAAACATTCGTTAACTCACAGTTATATTTAAAGCCAATGTTTTCAGTGTACCACACATGGCTCCACTTCACGGTCAGCGACGGGTAGGAAACAGTATCCGCACTCTGTCTGTATCATAATCGAAACATCGCTTCATCTGGTCATTTCTTCCTAGAATGACTCGAGTTTGCAACGTGTTGGTACAACATTCAAACATTAATGAAAAATAATCTATTGACCAAATGAAATCTTTGGCTCATTGCTAGTTACCTCCAGTTCCTTATTAGTATGTTTTATAAATATAAAGATATTTGTATATTTTTTTTTCTGTATAGAGCTAACTTAATAAATCACGCCTGGTTGTGAGATTTAAATTTTTTTATTTCGGCATAGATTTAATAACAATACATTTGTATATAAAACTGCAACTTAGTTTTGTGGATAATCGCACTCTCGATATTGAAAGACAAATTCTCATTACTAGAAAAAACAGTTTTGGTCTGTGCCCCGTGGCCTACTGGCCTACGTGGCCTACTGCCCTACGTGGCCTACTGGCCTACGTGGCCTACTGGTCTACGTGGCCTACTGGCTTCACACGGCGAGGGTCTAGGTTCGATTCCCAGCAAAGGTAAAAACACTAGGCGTGTTTCTTTACACCGGTTGTCCATGTTCACCCATCAGTAAAATGGGTACCTGGGTGTTCGTCGACTGGTGTTTACCTGGAGTTTACCTGGAGAGAGTTCCGGGGGTCAACGCCCCCGCGGCCCGGTCTGTGACCAGGCCTCCTGGTGGATCAGAGCCTGATCAACCAGGCTGTTGCTGCTGGCTGCACGCAAACCAACGTACGAGCCACAGCCCGGCTGATCCGGAACTGACTTTAGGTGCTTGTCCAGTGCCAGCTTGAAGACTGCCAGGGGTCTGTTGGTAATCCCCCTTATGTGTGCTGGGAGGCAGTTGAACAATCTCGGGCCCCTGACACTTATTGTATGGTTTCTTAACGTGCTAGTGACACCCCTGCTTTTCATTGGGGGGAAGGTGCATCGTGGTGGGTCGCATCCTGGGACAAAACTGACCCAATTTGCCCGAAATGCTCTGCATAACAAGCGGCTTTCTGTATAGTAGTATATCATTGATGTCAGCTAGGTCTGTATGCCTTGTACATATACTTGTAGTAAATAAAGATATTATTATTATTATTATTATTATTATTATTATTATTATAATTATTATTATTAGTAGTAGTAGTAGTATAAAAATATGAACACTACTTCCACAACCTGTACATATTTTTTATTCCACAAGATTTGCACATCCTATCGTATTTCTACAATATAGTACTCAGTGGTATCACTATACATACGTAAAACTAGCAGTTAGTAGAAGATTATTAAGACGAACTGGCTCGCGTGGTAGAATCCTGGCGACTCCTGGCAACTGTTTACAAGACGGGTTATCTGCTAGACCTATTACCTGAGAATATTATGGTATATTATTCATAAACTTTGCACTGCTGTGATATACACTGTATTATGTATTTCATTCGGTTTTCAAGGTGACTTTCTTTCTCTCAGAGAAATTACACTACGTTATTTATCTTACAGTTCCGCTCATGTTAGTATAGCACCATAATGTTATAAGAACATAAGAACATTAGAAAGAAGGAACACTGCAACTGGCCTACTAACCCATGCAGAGCAGGTCCATGTCCCCCCCGGATTAGCCCAATGACCCGCCCCCCCGGATTAGCCCAATGACCCACCCAGTCTGGTCACCTCCACTCAAGGAAGGAGCACGGCACCAGACCCAGCAGCACAAGCTAGTCAGGTCCAACTCACACCCACCCACACCCACTAATTCTACGCCTTTTGAGAGAGTGCAGATTCATGGCCTCAGTCTATCCTTATAGTGAAGATTTCTGATACATGGGATCATCTTTGTCATCCTCCTCTGTACGTTTTCCAGAGCATTTATATCCATTCTGTAATACGGTGACCAGAACTGAGCAGCATAGTCTAAATGAGGCCTAACCAAGTATATGTAGAGTTGAAGAACAACCTGAGGACTTCTATTATTTACACTTCTAGATATGAAGCCAAGAATTCTGTTAGCTTTACTGCGAACACTAATGCACTGTTGTCTTGGTTTTAGATTACTGCTAACCAGAACTAAATCCGTTTCGCAATCAGTAGTATTAAGATCAACATTTAGTTTATATGCGGCATGGTTATTTAGCTGTCCAACATTTAGAACTTTGTAACTGTCAATACTAAACTGCATCTGCCACTTCTCTGACAATTGCATCAGTCTATTCAAATCATCCTGGAATGCTCTAGTGTCCTCATTAGAATGAATTGAACGGCCTATTTTGGTGTCATCAGCAAATTTGCTTTTGTTATAATGACAGATATAAGGTGAAAGTCGAATCAGCGAGCTCGAAACTACTGGCATAATCCCTGAAATGACGACTGAATCACTGAGCTTCAAGCTACTGGCATAACGACAGCTCTAAACTCAGAACTGTAACATTGAGCTTTAAACTACTAGCAGCATCAGAGTTCTAAAGTTAGAACTGAATCAATGAGCTTCAAACTACTGGTATTATGAAAGCTAAGAAGGTAGAGTTGATTAATTGACATTCAAACAGTATTGTTATAGTTTTGAATCTCTATATTCCTATTCTCTTGTGAATGCAACATGTTTTGAGTTATAGCAATGTAATTGTGTGAACATATTTACATACGCATTTGTATATCAAATGAACTGTTACTAAATATAAAAACTCACGTTATAGATGAGCATATGCAAATAGTTCATAATATATAAGTTTGTGGTTATAGGAGGGTGGGTGCAGGAGGAAATGGAGTGATTGGTGGAATGATGAAGTAAAGGGTGTGATAAAAGAGAAAAAGTTAGCTTATGAGAGGTTTTTATAAAGCTGAAGTGTTATAAGAAGAGTAGAGTATATGGAGAGTAAAAGAAAGGTGAAGAGAGTGGTGAGAGAGTGCAAAAGGAGAGCAGATGAAAGAGTGGGAGAGGCAGTGTCAAGAAATTTTAACGAAAATAAGAAAAAAATTTGGAGTTAAACAAGTTAAGAAAGCCTATAGAACGAATAGATTTGTCAGTTAAAAACAGAGTAGGGGAGTTAGTAGATGGGGAAAGGGAGGTTTTAAGTAGATGGCGGGAATATTTTGAGGAACTTTTAAATATCGACGAAGAAAGGGAAGTGGTAATTTCATGCACTGGCCAGGGAGGTATACCATCTTTTAGGAGAGAAGAACAGGATGTGAGTGTGGGGGAGGTACGTGAGGCATTACATAGAATGAAAGAGGGTAAAGCAGTTGGAACTGACGGGATTATGACAGAAATGTTAAAAGCAGGGGGGGATATAGTGTTGGAGTGGTTGGTATTTTTGTTTAATAAATGTATGAAAGAGGGTAAGGTACCTAGGGATTGGCAGGGAGCATGTATAATCCCTTTATATAAAGGGAAAGGGACAAAAGAGATTGCAAAAATTATAGAGGAATAAGTTTACTGAGTATACCAGGAAAAGTTAAAATTTAAAGAATTAGAGGTAAGACAGAATGTAGGATTGCAGATGAGCAAGAAGGTTTCAGAGTGGGAAGGTGATGTGTAGATCAAGTGTTTACATTAAAGCATATATGTGAACAGAATTTAAATGAAGGTAGGGAAGTTTTTATTGCATTTATGGATTTAGAAAAGGCACATGATAGAGCGGATAGGGGAGCAATGTGGCAGATGTTGCAAGTATACGGAATAGGTGGTAAGTTACTAAATGCTGTAAAGAGCTTTTATGAGGATAGTGAGGCTCAGGTTAGGGTGTGTAGAAGAGAGGGAGACTACTTCCCAGTAAAAGTAGGTCTTATACAGGGATGTGTAATGTCACCATGGTTGTTTAATATATTTGTAGATAGGGTTGTAAAAGAAGTAAATGCTAGGGTGTTCAGGAGAGGGGTAGAATTAAATTATGGGGAATCAAATACAAAATGGGAATTTACACAGTTGCTTTTTGCTGATGATACTGTGCTTATGGGAGATTCTAAAGAAAAATTGGAAAGGTTAGTGGATGAGTTTGGGAGTGTGTGTAAAGGTAGAAAGTTGAAAGTGAACATAGAAAAGAGTAAGGTGATGAGGGTATCAAATGATTTAGATAAAGAAAAAATGGATGTCAAATTGGGGAGCAGGAGTATGGAAGAAGTGAATGTTTCCAGATACTTGGAAGTTGACATGTCGGTGGATGGATTTATGAGTGGTGCATTGAGGCATATGTGGAGACAAAAAACGTTATCTATGGAGGCAAAGAAGGGAATGTATGAAAGTATAGTAGTACCAACACTCTTATATGGGTGTGAAGCTTGGGTGGTAAATGCAGCAGCGAGGAGACGGTTGGAGGCAGTGGAGATGTCCTGTCTAAGGGCAATGTGTGGTGTAAATATTATGCAGAAAATTCGGAGTGTGGAAATTAGGAGAAGGTGTGGAGTTAATAAAAGCATTAGTCAGAGGGCAGAAGAGGGGTTGTTGAGGTGGTTTGGTCATTTAGAGAGAATGGATCAAAGTAGAATAACATGGAGGGTGTATAAATCTGTAGGGGAAGGAAGGCGGGGTAGGGGTCGTCCTCGAAAAGGTTGGAAGAAAGGAGTAAGGGAGGTTTTGTGGGCGAGGGGCTTGGACACCCAGCAGGCGTGCATGAGCTTGTTCGATAGGAGTGAATGGAGACTAATGGTATTTGGGACCTGACGAGCTGTTGCAGTGTGAGAAGGGTAATATTTAGTGAAGGGATTCAGGGAAACCGGTTATTTTTATATAGCCGGACTTGAGTCCTGGAAATGGGAAGTACAATGCCTGCACTCTAAGGGAGGAGGTTAGGGATATTAGATGTTTGGAGGGATATGTTGTGTATCTTTATACGTATATGATTCTAATGTGTTGTGTTCTGAGCACCTCTGCAAAAACAGTGATTATGTGTGAGTGAGGTGAAAGTGTTGAATGATGAAAGTATTTTCTTTTTTGGGATTTTTTCTTTTTTGGGCCACCCTACCTCGTTGGGAGACGGCCGACTTGTTAATATATAATATATTATATATATATATATATATATATATATATATATATATATATATATATATATATATATATATATATATATATATATATATATATATATATATATATATATATATATATATTAAGTCGGCCGTCTCCCACCGAGGCAGGGTGACCCAAAAAGAAAAAAAATCCCCAAAAAGAAAATACTTTCATCATTCAACACTTTCACCTCATTCATACATAATCACTGTCTTTGCAGAGGCGCTTAGATACGACAGTTCAGAAGTCCCTCCAAACTGCCAATATCCCAAACACCTCCTTTAAAGTGCAGGCACTGTACTTCCCATTTTCAGAACTCAAATCCGGCTAACCGGTTTCAATGAATCCCTTCGCAAAATATTACCCTGCTCACACTCCAACAGCTAGTCAGGTCCCAAAAACCATTCGTCTCCATTCACCCCTATCTAACACGCTCATACATGCCTGCTGGAAGTCCAAGCCCCTCGCCCCCATAACCTCCTTTAACCTCTCCCGCCAACATATTCGAGGACGACCCCTACCCTGCCTTTCTTCCCCTACAGATTTATATGCTTTCCATGTCATTCTACTTTGATTCATTCTTTCTAAATGACCAAACCACCTCAATAAACACTCTTCAACCCTCTGACTTATACTTTTAGTAACTCCACACCTCCTAATTTCCACACTCCGAATTCTCTGCACAATATTTACACCGCACATTGTCCATAGACAGGACATCTCCACTACCTCCAGCCGCCTCCATGCTTCAGCATTTGAAATCCAAGCTTCACACCCATATAAGTGTATTGATACAACTGTTCTTTTGTACATTCCATTCTTTGCCTCCATGGATAACGTTTTTGTCTCCACAGATACCTCAATGCACCAATCACCTTTTTTTCTTTCATCAGTTCCATGATTAACCTCAAGTCAACCCCCCAAATATCTGAAAACATTCACTTTTTCCATACTCCCTCTCTCCAATGTAATATCCAATTTTTCTATAGAATCTCCCATAAGCACAGTATCATCAGCAAAAAGTAACTGTATCAACTACCATTTTGTATTTAATTCCCCACAATTTAATCCCACCCCTCTCCCCAATACCCTAGCAATTACTTCTTTTACAACCCCATCAATAAATATATTAAACAACCATAGTGAAATTACACATCCCTGTCTAAGACCTAATTTTACCGGGAAGTATTCTCCCTCTCTTCTACACACCCTAACCTGAGCCTCACTATCCTCATAAAAACTCTTTACAGCATTTAGGAACTTACTACCTATTCCATACACTTGCAACATCTGCCACGTTGCTTCCCTATCCACTATTATATGCCTTTTCTAAATCCATAATGCTATGAAAACTTCCCTACATTTATTTAAATACTGTTCACATATATGCTTCAATGTAAATACTTGATCAACACATCCCCTACCCACTCTAAAACCTCCTTGCTCATCTGCAATCCTACTATCTGTCTCACCTCTAATTCCTTCAATAATAACCCTACTGTGCACTTTTCCTGGTATACTCAGTAAACTTATTCCCCTATAATTTTTACAATCTCTTTTGTACCTCTTCCCTTATATAAAGAAACTATACATGCTCCCTGCCTCCCTCTAGGTACCTTCTCCACTTTCATACATTTATTAAACAAAAATACCAACCACTCCAACACTGTATCCCCCCTTGCTATTAGCATTTCTGTCATGATCCCGTCAGTTCCAGCTGCTTTACTCCCTTTCATTCTATGTAATGCCTCACACACCTCCCCCACACTCACATGCTGCTCTTCTTCACTCCTAAAAGATGTTGTACCTAACTGGCCAATGCATGAAATTACCGCCTCCCTTTTTTCATCGACATTTAAAAGTTCCTCAAAATATTCCCGCCATCCACCCAAAACCTCCATCTCACCATCTACTAACTCCCCTACTCTGTTTTTAACTGACAAATCCATTCGTTCCCTATGCTTTCTTAACTTGTTTTTCTCACTCCAAGTTTTTCTTATTTTCATTAAAATTTCTTGACAGTGCCTCTCCCACTATCATCTGCTCTCCTTTTGCACTCTCACCACTCTCTTCACCTCTCTTCACTCTCCATATACTCTGCTCTTCTTATAGCACTTCTGCTTTGTGAAACCTCTCATAAGCTACCTTTTTCTCTTTTATCACACCCTTTACTTTATCATTCCACCAATCACTCCTCTTTCCTCCTGCACCCACCCTCCTATAACCACAAACTTCTGCCCCACATTCTAATACTGCACTTTTTTAAATTTTCCAATCCTCTTCAACCCCCCCACTACTCACACACTTGCACTAGCCCACCTTTCTGCCATTAGTTGCTTACATCTCACCCGAACTTCCTCCTCCCTTAGTTTATAAACTCTCACCTCTCTTATTTGAAGATGCCGTTTTCCTTTTGTCCCATCTACCTCTTACTCTAATTGTAGCTGCAACTAAATAATATCCGATATATCTGTTGCCCCTCTATAAACATGTACATCCTGAAGCCTACCCATCTACCTTTTGTCAACCAATACATAATCTATTAAACTTTCATTACGTGCTGTATTATATCTTGTATACTTATTCATGTGGTGTCAGTTAGACTGTTGATCAGAAAGCAAGACACCATTTGCCCCTTCTGGGAGGGTTGAGTCACTCAAGTCTCTCGAAGGGGGGGGGGGGGTGCTGGAAGGGGCTGATACTCCCGTTTCTAAAGAAATTTTCTCCACATCGCGAGTGGTACTAACGAAGCACACAGCAAAACAAAACATCCTAAATGGTAATTCCTGCTTCATATTTGCAAATATTCAGCAGATATTCGGTGGGCTCCTATCAGAAGCGAATGCCATGTTTGGGGCATTTACAGAAACACACACAAGGGATGTTTTGGACGGAGAGATAAAGATAGAAAACTATAACATGTATAGATGTGATAGAATTATTAGGTCACAGGGAGGAGTAGAACTCTATGTAAAAGATACTTTCTGTTGCACAGAAGTGCTGAACTCTGCGAATGATATTGTAGAAATTCTAGGCATTAAAGTCGAAAATATTGATTTGGTAATTATCCTAGTATATAAACCACCATCAGCAACTGCTGAGGAATTCATAGATGAGTTAAGGAAGATAGATAGCTATCTGGATAGGCTAGAAATCCCACACCAAATATTTTACCCCTTGGAGATTTAAATCTCTCTCGTGTAAAATGGAAGATGGCGCAACGCAATGTTATACCAGAAATATCTCCGGGAAGCACCCTGGCTCAACAGGCACGTATCAGGGAACTAATGAGGCTTTGTGAAAAATACTCATTGAACCAACAATTAATTGATCCCACTAGAAATGAAAATACCCTGGATTTGATATTCACAAACAACGAGAAACTAATCAGGGACATAACAGTTACAAACACAATATACTCTGATCACATCATAGAAGCTCAAACGAATATTAACTCAGGGTTAGGGAACTGCATCACTAATGTTAGAGACGGGATGTTCGGTAAGTTTAATTTTAACAATCATAGAACTGACTGGGAAAAAATAAACCAAGAGCTATCAGACATATCCTGGGAATAAGACATGAACACCCTAAATCCTCACCAGTGCCTAGAGAAGCTGAATATAGAAGTATGTAAGGTATGTATCAAGAACGTACCACTGAGAAAACCCAGAAGATCAGATACAGAGAGCGAGCGTAGGAAATGGTACAGAAGAAAACGGGTTACTGAATTGCTTAAAAACACAAATATGCTGCAACAGAGGAAAGACAGTCTTAGCCGAGAGATCACTGAATTAGAGCAAAAACTTAGGATGTCATACCTAACAGAAGAAGTACAAAGGGAACAAAGGACCATACAGGATATTGCAAGAAACACAAAATACTTTTATTCCTATGCAAAATCCAAGCTAAGAACTACCTGTACCTGCTGATGAACAGGAAATGAATGAAATCTTAAATGAACAGCATGAGTCTTGTTCAGTAACTCACTATATTACAATAAGATAGAAATTGCAGAAATATTTTTTCACTCCAGCAGAAGGCCACGTAGACCAACTAACTGACATTAGTACAAATCCCATAGATTTCGAAAAAGAAGTAGATAACATGCCCACTTACTCAGCACCTGGACCAAATTTATGGAATGCCCTATTTATAAAGAATTGCAAAATGCCACTAGCTTTAAGAATTCTTTGGAAAAAGAGCTCAGATCTAGGTAAAACCGGAGGCCTTAAAGAATGCAGACACAGCTCCTTTGCATAAGGGAGATAGTAGACCACAAGCTAAAAATTACACACCAGTAACCCTAACTTCTCACATAAAAAAAACTTCGAAAGGGTGACGAGACGGCAGATTATAAATTTATTATCAGCAATTAGTAACAATTTCTATATTTCCTTTTAATTTTTTTCAGTATCCTCACTGGAGCTTGTTTAGGAACGATTCGGAGACATAATTTATATTCAGTACCCCGTCAACGGCACCATCTGTGACACAAACTTATTCACTTTGCACCAGCATTCTTCAGAATAAATCTGTCCTCACCTCGCTACAAACCACATAGTCAATGAACTTGATTTGTGTCGTAATAAACAACTGTAAATAAATAAACAGAAAAATGGACTGGGGGATTGAACCATGGTCCTGGTAATAGCAGCTTCACAGCTGAGCTACGGAACTGGAACTTCTATAGGAAAGATTTGGAGACAATTCATATTCAGGACTATCAGCAGCACCATGTGTGACTCAAACTGACTCATTCCCACAGCACTGGCAGTCTTAACAGTATATCTATCTTCACCTCCAATAAAGCTATATTGTCTAAGAACTCGATTTAAATTATAATAAGTGATTGTAAATAAATAAAGAGAAAGTTGGACAGGGGGATTGAACTGAGTTTTCCCTCTAGAATGTCAATATCTCAGCGATAAAGTGCTGGACCTGCCAATACCATTATCAAGGTACAATGCCCTTGACCAACTTTCTCTCTCTTCATTTACAGTCTTAACTACGACTTTAATCGAGTTCCTCGACTACATGGCTTAGAGGGAGATGAGGAAAGATTTTCTTTGAAGGTTGCTGAAGCAGTGAGAAAGTCAGTTTGGATCACAGATGGTGCCGCTGACGGAGACATATACAAATTGTCTTCAAATTTTCCCAATAGAAGCTCCACAGCTCCACGGTAAAGCACTGGATCTGCCAGTACCAGGACCACCGAACAATTCCCCCATCCATCTTTACATTTATTCACTAAATATAATATTGACTGCGTTGCTTTCTATTCTTATTGCAGCAAGTACATACTGATGAAAAAAAAGCCTCTCATTATAATGAGGAAATCTTTTGATCATTTATCTTCCGCTTCAGCCTCAAAGGCTGTCCAATTAATTTCTTTAAATTTAAAAGCTCACAGTGCAATAATTATTTTCCTCTCTTAAGGGTTTATAATCCCTCATTTATCCCGTCAAACTCTTCTCTTTCTCAAGAATTATTAAACGATTGCAGGTATACCTTTACTAATGCAACTTTCTCCTTTATTTTGTACTCTTACGCATTAAATTTCAACATTATCAGTAATTTGGATTTAAGCTTTATAATTTTAAGAGATTCTTTAAACAATATTGCCAATATTCTTCCTTCTTCCCTACTTCTCCACATCCTCGTGTCAATCAGTCACTAGCTGATTAATTTCCATCAAGTACAGCGTTATTTAATATACGCGTTAACAGGTTGGCGTGTGTACTCACCCATTTGTGATTGTACGGGTCGATTCACAGCTCCTGGCCCCGCCTCCTCGCTAGTCGCTATTAGGTTCACTTTCTCCATGCTCCAAGAGCTTTATCGTATTTATTCTTAAAACTATGTGGATCCTGCCTCCACTACATCACTCTCCGGATTGTTCCACTTCATGGCAACCCTATAATTGAAGAAATAACTCAGGGTGCGTCAGAAAGATGGACCCAAGTGCGTGGTCGAGATGTGGTCTTTCCTTAACATAAACAGCCTGTTTCCTCAAACTGTCGGTAACACCGACGAATGCTCTTTGGCATTGGTCATTGGTCATTTGGAACTCAATGTTCCGCTCTTTCAGTGGTAAGACTTTCATTCATGGGAGGTTCGTGGTTGCAAAGACATTGGGATTTCAAATCGGGTCCATCTCTTTGAAACATTGTTCATTCTAACATCCCTGTGACTCGCCTGAGTTTTCAACTTCAAATTGTAACTCCTTGTTGCTGCGTCCCATCTCTCAAACATTCTCACCCTATCCACCTCGTCAATTCCTTTCAGTATTTTAAATGTCGAAGATTAAGACACTTATGCACCATATGGGAATCTTTATTTAAGAAACGTTTCGCCACACAGTGGCTTCATCAGTCAAATACAAAGCAGAGAGGTGCAAGGAGAGGAGATTGAGGTAATCAGTCCCTCAGCCTGGAGTCGATGTGTTCAGTCCATCAATCTTGTAGAATGTACAGCATAGGGCCGTAGACGTGGTTTATCACAACTGTCAGACACTGCATCATCATGGGATCTTGATACAAACAATTCTCCAACTTGTCCTACCTTTGGACGAAGACCTACTTCGACTAGTGGATGGTACCACTATGACCCCGCCTCCCCCTGCTTCGCCTCACCTGACTACAGTATATAAGCCACGTCTACGGCCCTATGCTGTACATTCTACAAGACTGATGGACTGAACACATCGACTCCAGGCTGAGGGACTGATTACCTCAATCTCCTCCTCTTCTTGCACCTTTCTGCTTTGTATTGGACTGATGAAGCCACTGTGTGGCGAAACGTTTCCTAAGTAAAGATTCCCATATGGTGCATAAGTGTCTCAATCTTCAACTTGTTGGTTTTCAAAACCATTCATCACATTTTAAATGTCGTTATCATGTCCAACAAACTCTCCTGTCTTCCATTGTTGTCAGATTGATTTGCCTTAACCTCTCCTCGTAGGATATGGTCAACTCCGGAACTAGTCTTGTTGAAAGCCTTGCACTTTCTCTAATTCCTTGACGTGCTTGACGAGGTGTGGATTCCCTACTAGTACTGAATGCTCCAATGTGGGCCTGACATACACAACGTACAGTGTTTTGAATAACTTCTTACTCAGTTATTGAAACCGTATTCATAGGTTTGCCAGGCGCCCATATGCTGCAGCAGTTATTTGGAGATGTGCCTTTTCCTTAAGTGAGGTTTGCAGGCTTGGACCCCTAGTCTATACTCCGTCTGCAGTTTTCTTTAACTTTCCCCAGCCTTCATAACTTTGCACTTGGTGGGGCAAAACTCAAGGAGGCAGTTGTTGAACCAGGCTTGCAGTTTGTCCAGATATCTTTGTAGCCTTGCCTAATACTCATCCGTTTGAATCCTCTACACTAGCTAAACATCGTCTGCAAACAGGGACACCTCTGAATCTATCAATTCCGTCATGTCATTCACATATACAAAACAAAAAAGCACCAGCCCTAGAACTGACCCTTATGGAACCTCACTCGTCACAGGCGCCCACTCTGACACCTCGTCACGTTCCATCACTCGTCATTTCCTTCCTGTCATTTATTCTCTGATCCATTTTAGTGCCTTTCCTGTTATTCCTGCCTGCTCCTCTAGCTTTTGCACTAATCTCTTGTGTGGAACTGCGGTGAAAGTCGTCTTACTGTCCAAAAGAATGCAGTCTACCCACCCTTCTCACTTCATAAAACTCCAGCTGCATACTATAAATATCAGTGGCATTGGTCTATAGTCCAATATTACCTGTCTGTCCCCCTTTCTTAAAAAATGGGATTACATTTGCTATCTTCCGCACCTCAGCTAGTTGCCCTCTTGAGACAGATGTCTTGAAGATTGTTAGTGGCACACACAGTGCCTTTCCTCACTCTCTCAGGACACATGGAGCTCATTTAGGAGCCTCTTCATCTCCTCCTCGATTGTATGTAGCGTGTCCAGCACTTATTGTATTTCCTACCGTTCCGGTTTGCTAGAGTCCTTTCTGCCTCCATTGAAAATTCTTCCTTATCTCGTGTTGATCTCTTCACATACTTCTTGATCGTTTCCTGTGATGTCCCCTTCCTTCCACAGGACGATTACCTTGTCCTTCACCGTTGTTTTCATCATGATTGCTGTGGATTTTGATTTTGATGCTATGTCATTCTCATGTTGCAGCTGGGCCTCCCTACTTATCCACGCAAATTCGCTTCTGGCTCTTCGACTGCTCTATATTTTCTTGGGTCCATTGTCTTCTAGGCATTTTCCATTTTCTAGCGCACTTTGCTTTGGCGTCCACTACTCCTTTGGGTGAACCAAGAGCTCTTTCTGGTTTACCCATTATTTCTGTTGCCCTTGGGTACGAACCTCTCCTCTGCCTTCTTGCATTTCGTTTCATTTACTGTTTTTCCCATCAGTTTTCTTTTCTACTTACCTCATGCAAGAAATTCCTTATGTAGTCTCCTTTTTTGTAGTTTGGCTTCCCCCGTCCTACTCGTTCTGCTTCACTCTCCACTTTTGACTATACAATGTATTCGAAGCTCAGAACCACGTGATCACTAGCTTCGGGTGGCCTTCATCTGTAATGTCCCCAATGTCTGAACTTCTTAAGGTTCATCTTCTCCTCTCTCTCTCTTGTCGTATCCCTAGTATGTTGATGCATGATGTTTACCAGTATCACCTCCACGTTAGCCCTCCACGATTTTGGTCCTCCAAATGGCTCCAGGTTAGTAACTTTGCCCTACCTATGTGGACTTCTGGTAACCTCAGCAAGTGTATCAATCATTCCCGTTACCTCTATCAACCTGGAACAACTTAAAACGCCGAATGTGGCACTCATCAGTCATGTCCCGTTTCCTCATATTAAACCATGTTTCAGTTATGGCAAATACATCAATGTTATCAACACTTACAACTAATCTCAACTCATCCATCTTGTTTCTAATGCTACGACTATTTGTATAATATATATTTAGAAACCCTCTTTTCTCTTTTCCCTTTCTGGTCATTTCCGTTGCCCCATTTTCTATTGCTGTCCCTATCACGAATTGCCACTGGTTTATCAATATTCACCAATAACTCCACTTCATTCTGCCTATAACTGCTATCCTTAAAACTCACAATATTGCTACCCTGATAATTCATTCTGCCTAATACTATTTAATCATATTTTCAGATTCTCGTTTAGCAGATTGTAATGGTCGTAAAGAGCACCTATCATGGGCGGACTGGGGTAAAGAAGAGACCTATCATGGGCGGACTGGGGTAAAGAAGAAACCTATCATGGGCGGACTGGGGTAAAGAAGAGTCCTATCATGGGAGGACTGGGGTAAAGAAGAGTCCTATCATGGGAGGACTGGGGTAAAGAAGAGTCCTATCATGGGCGGACTGGGGTAAAGAAGAGACCTATCATGGGCGGACTGGGGTAAAGAAGAGACCTATCATGGGCGGACTGGGGTAAAGAAGAGACCTATCATGGGCGGACTGGGGTAAAGAAGAAACCTATCATGGGCGGACTGGGGTAAAGAAGAAACCTATCATGGGAGGACTGGGGTAAAGAAGAAACCTATCATGGGCGGACTGGGGTAAAGAAGAAACCTATCATGGGAGGACTGGGGTAAAGAAGAAACCTATCATGGGCGGACTGGGGTAAAGAAGAAACCTATCATGGGCGGACTGGGGTAAAGAAGAAACCTATCATGGGCGGACTCGGGTAAAGAAGAAACCTATCATGGGAGGACTGGGGTAAAGAAGAAACCTATCATGGGAGGACTGGGGTAAAGAAGAAACCTATCATGGGAGGACTGGGGTAAAGAAGAGACCTATCATGGGAGGACTGGGGTAAAGAAGAAGCCTATCATGGGCGGACTGGGGTAAAGAAGAAGCCTATCATGGGAGGACTGGGGTAAAGAAGAAGCCTATCATGGGAGGACTGGGGTAAAGAAGAAGCCTATCATGGGAGGACTGGGGTAAAGAAGAAGCCTATCATGGGAGGACTGGGGTAAAGAAGAGATCAAAATGAAAGGTTTTCTAAACATTAATTAGGCCCAAGGAACATTAATTCCGTAAAAGAGATAAGGTTAAATAGAAATCATCCGAAATGGATTAAGAATAATCTCAAACAACTTTTAGAGTAGGAGAAAGGAATTTATAGACGTATCAAAAGCTGTCAGGGTTATCTTTTGAATAATGGAGTTTAAAACAGGGCGAAGAAAAGCTGAACATGATCAAGAACTAAAAATTGACAAGGTCCTCTCTTAAAACCTAAATCTGGACAGCTTATTGACAATGAGAATGAAATGCTATCCGAATTTTAATAATTATTTCTTCTCGGTTTTCACACAAACCTAATCTGTCCACAACAAGTACAATAGTGTAGTTCGTGGTGTCGTTCCCAGTAGTGGAATCAGGTAGCACACAGAACTAGTTGGAGATTTCCACAGTCTCTCCTGGCTCATCATCTCCATCTCACCAATTATTGAAAATCGAGACATTTCATTCTCACTGTCAGTAAACTATCCAGGTTTAGTGTTAAGAGGACCTAGTTTTTCTTTAAGCTTTGTTGTATATACCTGGAAAAAGCCTTTCGTTTTTTTTCGAATCCTAATCAATTTTAATATCACAATTCCATCCAACTTTACTTGTCCGTTTTTAAACCTCCCTCTTACTGTGAATATATTGATTCATAAGATAACCCTGACGTTTATAAATTTCTATTGTCTCTTGCTATGCCATTTTGGATTATTTCTATTTGACTTCATTTCTCTTACGGAATAAATGTTCTTTGGGCAGCGAGTCTAGTCATTAGAAAACTTTTATATTGATAGTTCTCTTCGTTATCACTGTCCACACATAATAGGTGTTCTATACGCCTATTGCGTAAGGAATTATTTTTATTAACACATCGGTCTTTTCCCACCAAGGCAGGGTGGCCCGAAAAAGAAAAACTTTCATCATTCACTCCATCACTGTCTTGTCAGAGGCATCCCTACACTACAGTTATAAAAGTGCAACATTAACATCCCTCCTTCAGAGTTCAGACGCTCTACTTCCCATCCCCAGGACTCAAGTCCGGCCTGCCGGTTTCTCTGAATCCTTTCATGTTACCTTTCTTACACTCCAACAGCACGTCAAGCCCTAAAAACCATTTGTCGCCATTCGCTCCTGTATAACACGCTCACGCATGCTTGCTGGAAGTCCAAGCCCCTCTCACATAAAACTTCCTTTACCCTGTCCCTCCAACCTTTCCTAAGCCGACCCCTATCCCGCCTTCCCTCTACTACAGATATGTATAATCTCGAAGTCATTATATTTCTTTCAATCCTCTCTACAATAGTTTTGGTAATCCCACACCACCTCCTAATCTCCAAACTACGGATTCTCTGTATTACATCCACACCACACATTGACCTCAGACATGACATCTCCACTGCCTCCAGCCTTCTCCTTATTGCAACATTCACAGCCCATGCCTCACACCCATACAAGAGCGTTGATATAACTATGCTCTCATACATTCCCCTCTTTGCTTTCATGTATAAAGTTCTTTGTCTGCACAGACTCCTCAGTGTACCACTCACCTTTTTTCCCTCGTCAATTCTATGATTCACCTCATCCTTCATAGATCCATCTGCTGACACGTCCACTCCCAATTATCTGAACACATTCACCTTCTCCAGACTCTCTCCCTCCACTCTGATATTCAGTCTTCCTTTACCTATATTTTTGATATCCTCATCACCTTAATCTTTCCTTTATTCACTTTTAACTTCCCTCTTTTACATACCCTACCAAACTCCTCAACCAACTTCTGCAACTTCTCTTCAGAATCTCCCAAAAGCACAGTGTCATCAGCAAGGAGCAACTGTGACAACTTCCACTTCGTGTTAGATTCTTATCTTTTAACCCCACACCTCTTGCCAACACCCGATCATTCACTTCTCTTACACCCTCATCTATAAATATATTGAACAACCATGGTGACATCACACATCCCTGTCTAAGTCCTCCTTTTATTGGGAAATAATCTGCCTCTCGCCAACATACTCTAACCTGAGGCTCACTATCCTCGAAAAAATTTTCACCGCTTTCAGTAGCCTACCACCTATTCCATACATTTGCAACATATGCCATATTGCCCCCCACCTTATCCACCCTGTCATATGCCTTTTCCAAACCCATAAATTCCACAAAAATCTCTTTACCCTTATCTAAATACTGTTCACCTGTGTGTTTCACTGCAAACACTTGGTCTACACACCTGCTACCTTTCCTGAAGCCTCCTTGTTCATCTGCTATCCTGCTCTTCATCATACTCATAATTCTACCAACAATAACTTTACCATACCCTTTACCAGGTATACTCAACAGACTTATTCACCTATAATTTTTACACTCTCTTTTGTCCCCTTTGCCTTTATACAATGAAACTATGCATGCTCTCTGCCAATCCCTAGGTACCTTACCCTCTTCCATATATTTATTAAATAATAGCACCAACCACTTCAAAACTATATCCCCACCTGTTTTTAACATTTCTATCTTTATCCCATCAATCCCAGCCGCTTTACCCCCTTTCATTCTACCCACTGCCTTACGAACTTCCCCCACACTCACAACTGGTTCTTCCTCACTCCTACAAGATGTTATTCCTCCTTGCCCTATACACAAAATCACAGCTTCCCTATCTTCATCAACATTTAACAATTCCTCATAATATTCCCTCTATCTTCCCAATACCTCTAACTCTCCATTTAATAAATTTCCTCTTCTGTTTTTAACTAGCAAATCCATTCTTTCTCTAGGCTTTCTCAACTTATTAATCTCACTCCAAAACTTTTTCTTATTTTCAACAAAATTTGTTGATAACATCTGATCCACTCTCTCATTTGCTCTCTTTTTACATTGCTTCACCATTCTCTTAACCTCTCTTTTTTCTCTTCATATACTCCTCCCTCCTTGCATCACTTATTTGTAACAACCTCTCATATGCTATCTTTTTCTCTCTTACTACTCTCTTTACATCACAATTCCACCAATCACTCTACTTCCCTTCCGCACCCGCTTTCCTGTAATCACAAACTTCTGCTGAACACTAACACTATATTCTCAAACTTCCCGTGCAGCTTCTGCCTCATTGCCTATACGCACTGTGAGGGAAAAGTTCAATAGATAGGAGTAGCAATATAGTAACGATAGTTTCATTGCCGGCTACTAGTTAAGGTAGGGTAAGTCACGCTCCCGTTTTTCCCGCCTTTTCTCCCCCACCCCTAAAGTGATAGTTTGACTGCCGGCTGCTTGTTAACGTAGGGTCAGTCTAGCTCCCACTATCCCTTCCCCTCCCTCTTCCACCCCCCTCTCGAAAGGTGACGTGTGGGGCTCTGGTCAAACTGTAAATCACTCGACTCACAGCTCCCAACACTACTGTAAGTACATGCCTGCCTTGTATTCTAGTGGATTTATTGGTTAAAAGCTTCACTTTTGACCAATAATAAACTTAGTCTTTTCAGTCTTGCTCTAGGTTGACTGTTGTAATAATCATCACGTCTTTTGAGTATTGTACACTGCCATGGAGAGTGATTATTTAAGCAGTGGGTAACCTGTCTATCTTTTCAGCTTGGATGACAGTGAGGGTCACCTGTCAATCAACGAGGAGATTAGGAGAAGGACTAACGTCCAGAGACTTCCCCATTTTGGATTGAACTACCTGTGCACCTGTATGAAATTGCAGGACGTAACCCCACAGCATTGCAGCGGTAAAGAACCTGCTTTCCTGTCATCGGGATAGAATATTCAAGTCTCTATCTACTGTGAAGAACTAGCCAGTGGGTCGTAACCAACACCTGCGACCCCCCATCCCCATCATCAGCAACGGCTATGATTTCAACAACACAGTGTCACCAACACCAGGCACCCCTATTAGCGTTGAATTCTGTTATCATTTATATTTTTCATTTTTCATTTTCTTTAATGTAGGATTAATATTTCATATTTAAGTGTTTTATATTTTATATTTTCTATATAATAGTGTTTATGTTTGTCTGTTATTATTTCTTTTTCTATTCACTAATTTTCTTGAGGAGCCAGCCTTGGTAATATTGTCTGAAATTGTTACAGGGCTGAGTAAGCTTTCACACGCACACTAGCCCATCTGTCCTCCAACAGTTGTTTATATCTTACCCTAACTGCCTCCTCCTTCCTTGTATCCCATCTACCTTTTACTCTTACTTTTACAACTAAAAAGTGATCTGATATATCTGTCGCCCCTCTATAAATATGTTCATCCTGATGTCTACCCAACAGTCTTTTATCTACTAATACGTAGTCCAACAAACTAATGTCATTTCGCCCTACATCATATCTTGTATACTTATTTATCCTCTTTTTCTTAAAATGTGTTACCTATAACCAAACTCTTTTCTATACAAAGCTGAATCAAAGGGCTCCCATTATCATTTACACCTGGCACCCCAAACTTACCTACCACACCCTCTTTAAAAGTTTCTCCTACTTTAGCATTTAGGTCCCCTACCACAATTACTCTTTCACTTGGCTCAAAAGTTCCTACACACCCGCTTAACTTCTCCCAAATCTCTCTTTCCTCTACGCTTCTCTCTTCTCCAGGAGCATACACACACTTATTATGACCCACTTTACGCATCAAACCCTTATTTTAATCCACATAATCCTTGAATTTATACATTAATATTCCCTCTTCTCTCTCCATAACTGATCCTTCAACATTATTGCTACCCCTTTCTTAGTTCTCTCTCAGATACTCCTGGCTTAATCCCATTTATTTCTCCCCTGTTACGTAAAGAGCCATGTCTATAGGCCTGTTTTGGCCCCTTTTGTAACAAGGAGTCGAATCAAGCTCTGGTCTAGTTGTCCTTAGACAAATGTCGTTTAATTTGGGGATTGTTATTGGGAGACTGATCCGACTAAATAAAATGTGAACTTTATTACAAAAGAATTCAATGAAACTTAGTATATGCTACAAAGTTCTCTCTTTCTTGCAGTGTAATACATAAAGATATACTTAATACAGAAAACAGTCGACTAACGACTTACTCGTAAATGTTTCTGTACAATACTTGTACTCAGTGACATGATACTGATACAATTAGATATTTACCAGGAATTTCCGAAATGTATCAAACGAAACTATCATCTCAATAAGAACAGACTTATTAGATACTATTCGAGACTATATATTCATTAATTTTAAGCATAATCCTTTAGAGCCAGAGGTCTCTCTTAAAGTATAAACAGATCGAAATCTTAGCTAATAACAAGCTATCACTGAGTCAGTGATGACTTTGTTTGGGACTAAGTAATATTCTAGCGCGAGGAATTATATTAAAGGCTGAGCGTCTGAATCTCCTCAGAAGAGTGTATGAACCTACTCAGAATGTTGTGAACCTACTCTGAGCGAGTGTGGGAACCTACTATACTAATGCCTGGTAAGCTGACGTCAGGTTGGTCACGTGACTGAGGGAGACGTCAGTACCTGAACTAGTAACCGGCACTTTAATATTTAATATTAAAGCCTAATAAACAATATAACACAATATTAGCATTAGCATATATATAATAAAATAAAGGAGCATCTCCATGTATAAAAAATGTCGGGCACGGACATTCCCGTAACATCCCCATTGAAACTCCCCTACCACCTTCAGCTTTGTTTCTCTTAGGGCTACGACATCCAACTTCTTTTCATTCATAACATTTGTAATCACTTCTTTCTTATCATCTGCACTATATCCACGCACATTCAAATATCCAATTTTATAAAGTTCTTCATTTCCTTCTTTTTACTGAATTATCCTTATTATACCTCCATTCTTTTCCAGTTTTCTCTGTATTCCGCCATGAATCCATGATGAATGTCATAAATGATAGCCTTGGGGTGAAATTTGACTCCAAACTAACCATGAAGAATCATGTTGTAAATCTAGCAAACAAGGCAGCCAGGAAGCTTACAGCACTTCGCCGTATCTCGCATCTGCTTGACAGTAGGGATTGCAAGAATCTGTACGAGGCACAAGTACGCTCACACCTTGAGTATTCTTGGTTTGCCTGCCGCCCCCCCCCCTCTCATCTGCGACTGCTTGACAGAGTGGACCCATCCTGGATAGATCTGTCATTTCAGCAGAACCTTCAACATAGGAGGGATGTGGGTGGCCTTACTGTTATGTACAAGGCCAATATTGTCAAAGTACCACACTTGGATCCACTTCGAGGACAGCGTGAAACAAGCTTTTATGCCACAAGACGGGCAGAAAGCAGCAACTTCACTCTGGCTGTACCCTTCTCCAGAACATCACTCCATCTGAGATCATACATACCCAGGATGACTCGAGTATGGAACACGTTCATACAGCATTATGATGTCAACGAGATAAATTCAGTTGATCACATGAAAATGGTGGCCCACAGATGGCTCCAACTTCATCCTGTTCCCTACTTGTATGTCTCATAACAATAAAACTGCTTTCAAATGAGCTGATGTAGGTAACAGCTCTTAGCTTGTCAATAAAGTTAGGAATCCTTAACCTGTAAATAGCTTGTCAATAAAACTAGGGATCCTTAACCTTGTCAAACCCTGTGTAAACAAAAACAAAAAAAAAAAAAAACAAAAAAAAAATGGCTTATTATATTAGCTATAATCGACTCCACCAATTTGCCTACAACTGAGGTCAGGCTTATTGGGCGGTAATTTGACGATAATGACTGATCCTCTGTTTTAATAATAAGAATTACATTAACCATCTTCTACATTTTGCACTTATTAAGAGCCCTTAAAAAATCACTAATGACTATGGATTTATTTTGCCTTAATCGGTCATTTTAATTAATTACTAAAACTCTAGTGACTGTGTTATAACATAATTTATTGTCTTTAAGCCTACAATAATAATTAATTACTGGGATATAATTTGTGTCGTCTTATATGAAATCCAATAGGAAATAATTATTAAAAATCGAGCACATTTCATTCTCATTTGCAGTAAGCTGTTCTAAGTTAGGTTTAAGAGAACCTAACTTTTCTCTAACTTTTGTTCTACATACATGAAAAAATCTATCGATTTTTTTTATTCCTTAGCAATTTTAATTCCTTAGTCTCATTTACCTTTTTCTATCTCTTTTAACCTCCCTCCTAATATCGATTCTAAAGATGACTCTCACCTCCTTCGAGACTTTTATAAATCCTTTCTTCTGCCCTAGAAGGTGTTCGAGCCTACTGTTCATGCACTTGGGATTATTTATATTCGGTCGTATTTCTCTACACGGAATAAAGGTTCTTTGGGCAGCGTGAATAGTGTTTAAACAACTGTCTTACTGATAGCTCTCTTCGTTATCCCTGTCTAATCGAAAATTTGGGATCCTTTCTAAATTATCCATTCTCTCATACTTCCATTCAGTGATCTGTGGTCGCTCGTGCCAAGTTCCACTGTATTATCTACATTATAGACATGTAGGTGACCACAAATATGAAGGGCTTCTGTATCGCGCTCAGCAGACAGATGATCAAGTTTCCACCTTCTCTTGTGCTGAATGACCCAGTTGGGTTTAGCGCTTAACACGAATTAAACAACAAACAATTACATTATTGACAAGGATATTCTTGTTTACCAGATCCAAATCAAGCAAGTTACTTCCCCTCGTTGGTACCGTCACAAACTGTTCTAAAAAACAATCTTGGATTACCTCCAGGAAGGTGTTTGATTAGATTCCTAATCAAGGAATTCCCAATCACTTTAGTCAGAGTTAAAGTCTCTTAGAACTACTATGGTATCGTGGCTTGTAACCTTGACAGTTTCCTCCCAAATAGTCTTCCTTGGTCCCTATCCAAGTCTGGTGGACGGTGTATCATGACTAAAACATAATTTTCATGTCTCTCCGAAAATTGCATATAGATAGATTTTGTACGTTCATGTGGTCTTTATACCCGTTTTCATGCAGCGAAGGAAGTGATCTCGGACACATAATGATACATTACCTTTCCTTTATTTCTATCAATGTGAAACAAATTGAAACTCCGAATGTGGCATTCAGCAGACACGTTCTGTCTCCAAAAATTAATTCATGTCTCAATTATAGCAAATACATCAGTGCTGTCACTATTTGAATAAAACATATTGAGAAACCCTCTCTTCAGTTTCTTCTCCGTGTTTATCCCTGCGCTTCGACTGTCTGATGCTATCCTTATCGCCTATTTCCACTGAATTGTCAATATTATTTAACCAAAAAATCCTACCACATTCTGCCTACAGTTGGTATCCCCAAAATGCACAATACCGCAACCATGATAGTTCACACTGTTCAATTCTATTTTGCCATATTTCATTCGTTTCTTTCAAAAATCCGTACCTTTAACTATATCTAGTTTAAAGCCCTAATAGCTCCTCCACTGAACTAATCAATGCCTTCACCCCAGATGTAGATAAATGAGCTCCATCCCTGGTATACATGTCATTTCTGCCATATCTCCAATATCCTCATAATGTTCAACAAACAATCGACACCACTTGCACTGGACTTCCACTCACTGCCATCTCCCATTCTCGGCAAAATGTCACATATTGGTCCTGGGATCTTGATCAAGGTCCCAGGACCGAAACCTTTTCTAATAAATATGTCCTAGTGTTTGCTTACGTTTTTTTCTTCTAAACCAACTTGTCGGGATCTAATACCAAGGTTAAACACCTTTCTTCTAGCCTTCACAGACACTGCCTTACTGAAGCAACCCTTATACATAACTTTCCTAATATGAATCTTAGTCTTGGCTTTGTCTCTGTAGATGCCTTCCTTTCTCATTACATTGTCAAATGTTTCAAACTCCAGAACACTCGTGACTTAATCTAATTTGTATTTCTTCCTCTACTTTCTATATTTTTATAGTCTTTCCTGTCTTCTGTCTAGGAGAGTTTTGTCCCGCTAGTATTTGGTCCCACCCTCGTGGGCCAGTAGGTCACCTGAAGTGCTCCTC
>NW_027196162.1:27500-104886 GCF_038502225.1 Cherax quadricarinatus | reverse complement strand
TTACTCTTATCTACAATTTAGTTCACTATGTCACTGCACATATATATCCTTGTCACTCACTATATTACTTATAGATAGATCGATATTTGTTTATTTCCACTTGTGTCGACATCCGGCAATAATTCACTAGTGCTGGTCAGGTCTATTTCCCACGGTAACCGTTTCTCCACCGGCACTCTCCATGTGACACTATAATCCATATTTTCCTATTTAGCGTTCACTGATATTCCTTTTTTTTTGTTCAAAGGAGTATATGCACTTTATGGTTGCACACGCTTATTTCCCGCATTCTGTTCCCTCTGCTACTATCAAGACACGCAGTTTTTGACGGAGCACAAACGCGCGCGACTGTCCCCTCACGAAAGCTGTGGGTAGGGGTGGGAGGTGGAAGGCAACGAAGGCATCGTCTAATTACGAAAAGATGTAATTGGCAGTGACAATAGGCCAAAAAGTGAGAGTACTCAGCTAGGCAAGTACGTGTAAGTAGACACACGTAGTTGCCTGGAGCAGGACACTGAGGAGGTGAACTGTAGCTTGATGGAGCACTGTATATCCTGAGTGGCGGCGAGACTGGCTGTATGGCGCGCAATCAACAGGCGAAGAGAATTCAGGCAGCAACAGGCTACCTGCCCTTGGGTAGGCAACCACCGACGCACCAATCCTGATGGTGGAGAGGAAGATGAAGGTCCAGCAAGCACTACTCTAAGCGAAGTCTCTCCCAACACGGGGTAATTCGAGAGAGACGAGATCGTCGATGTGTGAGTGATGTGTTAGGTAAGCACACGTCACCACTCGAGCTAAGTCACAAAAGAGGAATGAAAGCACAGGTAAGGAGACTGGCGCTTATATTGGCGTCAGTGAATAGAGACGTGTAGCAGACGAGGGCATAGTCACTGGTAAGCGGGATTCCCCAGTGGAAGTAGGTCCTTCCCAAATTGTTGGGCTAGTTGTAGAAGTCGTGAAGAAGGTCAAGTAGATGTCCTCTGAATCAAGATACCATGATGTTGCAGTGCCTGACAAGTTGTGCAAGACAGGTATACAATACCGGGATCTTACCTGAACTTTGGTTCGTTCTTCGTACCTGTGCTTCAGAATCTCTACAACCATGGTGCTGTAAACACCACCTCCAAGGCTGAGGGACTGATTACCTCATCTTTTGTATATAGTTCTTCTCTTTTCTAATTATGTCCAAGAATCTGTATTGATAAAGCCACTGGATGGCGAAACGTCTACAATAAAGATAACCAGATGTTGCGCATGTGTCTTAACTTTCATCTTGTCGGTATTGTATACCTGTCTTGCACAACTTGTCAGGCACTGCAACATCATGGTATCTTGATTCAGAGGACATCTACTTGACCTTCTTCACGACTTCTACAACTAGCCCAACAATTTGGGAAGGACCTACTTCCACTGGGGAATCCCGCCTATCAGTGACTATGCCCTCGTCTGCTACGCGTCCCTATTCACTGACGCCTATATAAGCGCCAGTTTCCTTACCTGGTCCGTCGTGCTCTGTCCGATCACACAGTTGCTCTACACTCAAGAAGCCTCCCTTCGACCCCGCCGGGGTGGGGAATTTATATTCTACAACCGTCACATCCTTTTCACAATGCTGTCGCATCGTGTTAAAATCAAGCCTGTGAATGGTGCAATAAATGACTCCTCGAAGTTACCTTTAGCTACCGTCGTTAGGACCTACCTGCAGGTCAAATTTACGGCAATCCCCTCTTTGAAGGACTCCTTCATTGTCGTTTGCACAGACGACACGGAAGCATCAAAACTAATGGACGACTCTTCAGTCAGGGCCCTACAAACACAACAATTCACTCTGTCCCCGTCTCCATTCTTGAAGTCGAAACGTTCGGTCTTTGTGAAAAGACTGGACAATATCGTCACCTCTCTCTCTACTGAAGCACTGAAGACATCTATTGAGGAACAAAACACCTTGGCCTCGGTAGACAGCATCTCCAAGTTCCCCAACGCCTCATCTATGCTAAAGATTATATTCTCAAACATCTCAATGGCTGCCCAAACTCTCTCTGACGGTCTGGCCATCTCATATTACCATATTCACCCTAGTCATATAGAACAAGAACGTTTCACATACATCTCCCACTGCTGACCTGCTACTCCTATAAACACACCACCAAGGACTGCCCCGTCAAGGATAAGAAGTTTTGTTCAAAATGTGGGAATGATGGACTCGATTTCAGATCCTGCACCATTACTACAGCACCATCATGTCTTAACTGCAAGGGTAATCATCATACCCTTGCAGCTAAGTGCCCACTCAGGAAAGAAATATTGAAGAAAACGAAATTTCCGAAGAACACCTCCAATTCACCGACATACGCTACAAAAACCAAACCACAAACCGACACCACCAAGACTCTACGCTAATCTACAGGCATCATCGCCCAGCAACTCCCTCTCTCCACTCCCCGACGGTGCTTCCTAAGGTGCTGTACTGCATGGTGTATGCACACCTTGCAAACGCAGCAAACCCCGGCACTTTCAACACCACTATTAACGAACTATTCCGTCTGAACAACATGCCTGCCTTCAATTTTCCGGACTCCACACCTTCAGCAGACATCCTCAAGATCCTTCCCAACGCCTTGAACTTTACTGCACTTACAGACCTGTCACCTGCCCAAGCAACTGCTCCAGTAACTTCTATAATCACTTCCGCCGCTGACAACGTTGATCATGCTACCTCAACCACTGTCTCCCACCTCTCCCTGCCTACTGTTACACAACCGTTACACCTCTCCACTGCTCCTGTCGACCTTCAGTCACCTGCTACCGCCATTGTAGATTCGTCCAATGAATCCACTCCAGAAGAGGAAAATATCGACGACTCCAGTAAACCCTCATGGGAAAACCTCACCTACACTTCTCCTTCAAATACTGACACCATGACCTGTACTGAACTCTACAAAAGCCTCGGTGCTGGAACGGTCAAATATGCCTGTGAATCACCGCTAAACTTCACACTCACACAAGTTCTTGAGTTCATCAAGCCTCTACGTTTCACCTTCAGTAACAAGGCTAAATTATACCACCTATCTAGAACCAGCTTCAAAAAGCTCGAAAATATCTTCATTGCTAACCTGCCTCCTCAGTTACTCATATAACTCCCATATGTGTTCTACCCTCTGATGTGACCTAGCCTGCTGCCAGCTACTTAAGATTCAAGACTTCAACTACAACAAGTTCTAAGCAACAGTCCCTGCTATTCCTGTTCTCAAGTCTGCCCCACGATCGCCTTAGCTGCTGGGTTAAGCCCTGGCTCTATTTCTCTGACTAAGAACACTCCTCTCCAGAGCTATTCTTCATCTGTCCCGTCTTCCCCGCTCATCCCATTGGGATCTTACTTGAACTTGTTTGCTTGCTTGCTTACCTGTGCTTCAGAATCTCTACAACCATGGTGCTGTAAACACCACCTCCAAGACTGAGGGACTGATTACCTCATCTTTTGTGTATAGTTCTTCTGTTTTCTAATTATTTCCAAGAATCTGTATTGATAAAGCCACTGGATGGCGAAACGTCTACAATAAAGATAACCAGATGTTGCACAAGTGTCTTAACTTTCAGCAACTCCTTGGCTGGTTTGATTCCTGACAAAATTTAATCTTTGTTTGTCGTTGCACCATTTTGTTCCCTAAGTTGTTTTTAACATTAAAGTTAGAAATTTTGGCAACAATAGGGCTGAACATCAAAATGGTATACAATACCGACAGGTTGTTAGGTAAGACACATATGCAACAGTTAGACAACTTTATTCCGAAACGTTTCGCCTACACAGTAGGCTTCTTCAGTCGAATACAGAAAGTAGGCAGGAACAGTAGAGATGTGAAGACGATGTAATCAGTCCATCACCCTTAAAGTCGTAGAATTTGAGGTTGTCAGTCCCTCGGCCTGGAGAAGTTCCAGTTCCTGACTATGGAACTGAACTTCTCCAGGCTGAGGGACTGACAACCTCAAATTCTACGACTTTAAGGGTGATGGACTGATTACATCGTCTTCACATCTCTACTGTTCCTGCCTACTTTCTGTATTCGACTGAAGAAGCCTACTGTGTAGGCGAAACGTTTCGGAATAAAGTTGTCTAACTGTTGCATGTGTGTCTTACCTAACAACAATAGGGCTCAAAATGTCAACAAGCCATTTGGATAATTTATATGAAACTGATCCTATGGAGCTAATAATTGGTCTGACTGGATTACCCTACATGTATGGGCTAATAAAAACACATAAACCCGGTAATCTAGTCAGACCAATTATTAGCTCCATAGGATCAGTTTCATATAAATTATCCAAATGGCTTGTTGACATTTTGAGCCCTATTGTTGCCAAAATTTCTAACTTTGTATATTTATTTATCCTCTTTTTCATAAAATATAAATTACTTATTACCAAACCTCTTTCTACACATACCTCAATTAAAGGCTCCCCATTTTCATTTATCCCTGGAACCCCAAATTTACCTGCTGCTCCCCCCACAACATTTTTACCCACTTTAGCATTGAAATCCCCAACCACAATTACTCTCACACTTGGTTCAAAACTCCCCACACACTCACTCAACGTTTCCCAAACTACTCTCTCTCTCCTCTACACTTCTCTCTTCTCCAAGTGCGTATACGCTTACTATAACCCACATTTCACATCCAACTTTTATTTTACACAACGTAATCCTTGAATTAATACATTTATACTCCCTCTTATCCTGCCATAGCTTATCCTTCAACATTATTGCTACTCCTTCTTCAGCTCTAACTGAGTTTGAAACCCCTGATCTAATCCCATTTATTCCTCTCCACTGAAACTCTCTCACCCATTTCAGCTTTGTTTCACTTAAAGCCAGGACATTCAGCTTCTTCTCATTCATAACATCCACAATCATCTTTTTCTTATCATTCGCACAACATCCACGCACATTCAGACTTCCCATTTTGACAATTTTCTTCTTATTTTTAGTAATCTGTACAGGCAAAGTGGCTACTAGCCCATTGTTCCCGGCATTTTAGTTGACTTTTACAACAAGCATGACTTACGGAGGAAAGATTCTTATTCCACTTCCCCATGGATATAAAAGTATATATATATAGAATACAACAGTATATACGTATAAAGATATATATAATATATATAAGCCATGCGTGTTGTAAGAGGCGACTATATAGTAACCCCTTCTCCTGTATATATATATATATATGCGGCCGGTTTTGTTGAAAGAAGAAGTATATATATATATATATATATATATATATATATATATATATATATATATATATATATATATATATATATATATATATATATATATATATATATATATATATATATATATATATATATATATATATATATATATATATATATATATATATATATATATATATATGTCGTGCCGAATATGTAAAACTGGTCAATTAGCAAGAACTCATTTAAAATTAAGTTCTTTCTAAAATTTTCTCTTATACGTTTAAAGATATATTTTTTTCATTAATGTTGATGTAAAAATTTATAATTTTGCACCAAAAGGAACTTAGAAAACTTACCTAACCTTATTATTAACAAGAACAATTTATTTTAGCCTAACCCAACTAAATATATTTTAGACTTGTTTTCAATAATTTAATACTAAACAAACACAGTGAAATATATTTTTTTCGTTAGGTTCAGAATGATTTTGGCGAAATTATTGCATACACAAATTTTCACTTGTCCTATATGGCAAGATGAGCGTTGCTATTTAAGCCAAGATCGCAAGTTCTGCCTATTCGGCACGACATATATATATATATATATATATATATATATATATATATATATATATATATATATATATATATATATATATATATATATATAAACACCAACTAGAGTTTGTTGGGAGAAAAAAAAATATGTAGTTAATCTTGTCTGGCTCCTTTTTAGAAATGACTGGAACATAAATTATTTATCGTATAAGTTCCTATGTTCACATAATATATAATTCAAGCAACAAACATTTCAGGAAGATATTGTACAGTAAGTAATGTGTCAGGTGATGTTGCTCTCAATAAATGCTGCACAAAAACTTCAAGAAACTTTATACTTATAATTCAATATATTGAAATACTTACACTTCCAAATACTCCTCTAGAAAGAAGCTGAAAGTAAAAAAAAAAGAATTTTTAATTTTTAGTCTAAACATTATATATTTTTCTTCATATATAATATAAAAACGTATTTTACATAAAAAAAAATATAGGCAAAATTTGATTTTTCACGTTTAATTGAATTTTAAATTGCAGTTTATGTAACGAATAATTATTTTGATGCTATGAAATCAAATAAATGATTAATGATCAAGATTCAGCATCCCAGTGATTAATGATATTTTTTACTTGTGAGGTGATGAAACTAGATTAATAGCAGCAGAAACTTTAAGTTTGATTGATGACTGACTTAAATGGATGATAGACGGGACCAGTATAGACATATATTAACAAAACAATGTAATAAACTCTGATTAGTAGCATAAACGAGGCCAGATATATTTAAACAACTGAAGAATAATACGAGAGCTATATATTTTCCCTATCACAAAGGCAAATATCAGGAAAGTAAATAAACACACAGACAGACAAACAGACAGGCAGACAGACAGATAATCAGACAGACAGACAGATAGACAGACGGACACACAGACACACAGACACACACACACACACATACACACACACACACACACACACACACACACACCACACACACACACACACACACACACACACACACACACACACACACACACACACACACACACACACACACACACACACACACACACACACACATACAAAGGTTTGCGACAAGGTTAGTTCCAGAGCTAAGGGGAATTGTCATTTCAAGGCCCATTCTTCAAATCGTACATCGGACCTCATTCAGGAACACCAGATATTGTACTGACAAACAGAGACTGTGACATCTTTCACTGTCGTATATCTCCTGGTGGAAATGTAGGATCTGACCATATCCCTGTTATAATACAACTACAAACTTCTCCATTTAGAATACCTGTAACTCCTAAACCCAATCTTAACACCCTAGGATTTGACCCCTTCAGGGCATATCTGAGTGAGGATGAAATTGTGTCTTTGGAAAATCTACCTTCCAGTGCAATTGATGATGCAATCAGGTCCCTGCACAATCGAATAATTGAAGCTACCAATGCAACTTGCCAATTAGCTTCCACAAAGATATACCAACAATACAAACCTACTAGAGAAATTAGAGACACTTTAAGAAATTATCAAGCAGAATGTCGAAGGCATCTTCAAACGCGACAACCACCAGCAGCTACACTGCACCGATTAAGGCACGAATTAATTAACATGATTAGTCAACACGAACGAGACATATGGAAATTTCTAGTTCTTCAAGCTAATCAATATAAACGTGAACCAGCAAAATTTTGGAGTAAGATCCGACAACTTTTAGGGGCAAAGCACAAGGCTCCTAACTACCTAGTTCATACCTTCACTGATGAGGATGATGAAGATGTTGAAATTAAACTTGACGATCCACAGGACCAGGCTAATTTGATGGGTGAAGTATGGGAGAAAATTCGCTCTCACAATAACAGTCGTCAATTTAATAATAATCATTATCAGTTAGTAAATGAATGGAGAGATGAGAACTTGGATGATCTACAACCACTACCTACCATCGATACTTCAACTCTTGAAGATACCCACCCGCTTACTAGACCTATTACATTACTAGAGATAAGTCAGGTTATTGGAAGAATGAGAAATAGAGCCCCTGGCCTCTCTGGAATAACAATGAAACAAATAAAGTACCTACCTAGAAATTGCAAACAGTCCTTGGTAAATATCTTTAATGCCATCTTGGCCTCAGGACATTTTCCAGTTGTTTTTAAGACTGCTAGAATGATCTTTCTTGCTAAGCCCAATAAAGATATCCACCAACCTGGGAACTATAGACCTATATCTTTACTTGAAGTCACTGGAAAAGTTCTTGAGAAAGTCATTTCCAACAGATTGAATTACTATATGGAGTTTAATCACTTGTTTACTGAAAAACAATTTGGCTTTAGAACACATAGAGGTACCAATCATGCAATAAATGTTATTTTTGACACTGTAGCAAGTCTAAAACAGCAGGGCAATCTTGCCTTAATTGCCACCAGAGATGTTCATAAAGCTTTTGATAGCTTATGGCATGATGGCCTTATATACAAACTCATTGACCTACCAGACCATAACTGGACTTTTCTCAGAGTAATTTATAATTTCTTAACTCAAAGAAAAATCATTCCCACCTTTCATGGCAAGTCGACAGAACCTTTTATACCGACGGCTGGTGTCCCACAAGGTTCTTGTCTCAGTCCACTTCTGTTTAACATTTATGTGAATGACCTTCCTCAACCAGAGTTTAATGACACAATTGTGACACAGTTTGCAGATGATGTTATTCATGTCGTCTCATCAACTCCAGTAACAGGAAAATACAAGTATGAGAGAGTCATAGAAAAAATGAATATTGAACTTCGTCGAACATCTAATTGGGAGAAGAAATGGAGAATTATGACTAATCCTGACAAGGTCCTTGTTAGCACGATAGGATGTTTTGCATCAACCATCGAAGATAAAGGGGGTATCTCCATCAGAGGTACACCTGTAGCCATTAAAAACCCTAACAAGATCTTGGGATATGAAATAGACAGGCTGCTCCACTCAACATCTCATGTAACTAAAAAGATCAACACAGCCAAAGCCGGTCTTAGCAGACTCTTTCGATTCAATCAAGCCCCTCAACATGTCAAAAAACATCTGTATAAAATGATAATAAGACCTATACTTGAATACCCTTGTGTCCCAATGTCATTAACAACAAAGACCAACATGCTACGGTTACAAAGGGTCCAGAATAGAGCTCTTCGCTTTATTACCGATACCAGGAGGAGAGACAGAGTTAAAATGGCAGATTTACACACACAGCAAGACATTACTGCCATAAATGTACGCATTGACACTCTAAAAAAGAAACAACTTTATACAATGCAAGAACTATACATGCCAGATAGAGAACATCCTATACAAGTGATAAATACCACCGATTACACCATCAATACTCCGCCTCACAGGACTCAAAGAATGACTCTCCCACAGAGGGTTCGTCGTTTTATTCATAAAGATGATTACCCTCGACCCATGATTTTGAGTAACTTACCTGACGAAGATTGGATACTACCAGAACCCTTCTATGTATACTGAGAAAATCATCGCCCCCAATTAGGGAGACATCTTAAATAACTTTCTAATGTAAAATTATGCTATTGACTATTGTTGGACACCACCATTAAGAAGCTATTGTCACGAACTTATAAACTGGCCAGAAAATCATTGCCTTTCCTGTCGTATAAATATCTGTTGTGCAACTGCGAAAAAAAAAAAAAAAAAAAAAAAAAAAAAAAAAAAAAATAAAAAAAAAAAATGCAACTTGTATAATTGCTACCAATTCAGAGTCATGTAGTTATATACCTATTATATCTATGTGACTCTGATGGGTTAGTATTATACCTCTTAAAGAATATCTTATTAAATCACATACACTTTTTAATTTGCACCAAAGTGGTTGGGCCACTTACCTTTTATATCCTACCTCTCCCCCCCCCCCTCCCACCCTTTTCCAATATTTCCATCCTTACCCATCCTTCTTCCTTACCCATCTTACCAAAGCTCTGGTCATCAGAAGAAGAAGAAGGGAATGTCCTATGAAGAAAGATTAAGGGAAATCGGCCTGACGACACTGGAGGACAGGAGGGTCAGGGGAGACATGATAACGACATATAAAATACTGTGTGGAATAGACAAGGTGGACAAAGACAGGATGTTCCAGGGAGGGGACACAGAAACAAGAGGCCACAATTGGAAGTTGAAGACACAAATGAGTCAGAGAGATAGTAGGAAGTATTTCTTCAGTCATAGAGTTGTAAGGCAGTGGAATAGCCTAGAAAATGACGTAGTGGAGGCAGGAACCATACACAGTTTTAAGACGAGGTTTGATAAAGCTCATGGAGCGGGGAGAGAGAGGGCCTAGTAGCAACCGGTGAAGAGGCGGGGCCAGGAGCTAGGACTCGACCCCTGCAACCACAAATAGGTGAGTACACACACACACACACACACGCACACACACACACACACACACACACTCTGATTGGAAGTTGAAGACCCAGATGAGTCACAGGGATGTTAGAAAGTATTTCTTCAGTCATAGAGTAGTCAGGAAGTGAAATAGTCTACCTAGTGATGTAGTGGAGGCAGGAACCATACAGAGGTTAAAGAATCATGGATCAGGGAGAGGACCTGCTAGCGGTCAGAGAAGAGGCGGAGCCATGAGCTAAGTCTTGACCCTTCCAACACAAATAGGTGAGTACACACTCACACACATACACACACACAAGCACACACACACACACACACACACACACACACACACACACACACACACACACACACACACACACACACACACACACACACACACACACACACACACACACACACACACACACACACACACACACACACACACACACACACACACACACACACCCTCACCCACACAGGGAGAAAGATCTTGGGGTGACCATAACACCGAGCACGTCACCGGAGGCACACATCAACCAAATAACTGCTGCAGCATACGGGCGCCTGGCAAGCCTGAGAATAGCGTTCCGATACCTTAATAAGGAATCGTTCAAGACACTGTACACTGTGTATGTTAGGCCCATACTGGAGTATGCAGCACCAGTCTGGAACCCACACCTGGTCAAGCACGTCAAGAAGTTAGAGAAAGTACAAAGGTTTGGAACAAGGCTAGTTCCAGAGCTCAGGGGAATGTCGTACGAGGAAAGGTTGAGGGAAATCGGACTGACGACACTGGAGGACAGAAGGGTCAGGAGAGACATGATAACGCCATGCAAGATACTGCGGGGAATAGAAAAGGTGGACAGAGACAGGATGTTCCAGAGAGGGGACACAGAAACAAGGGGTCACAATTGGAAGCTGAAGACTCAGACGAGTCACAGGGACGTTAGGAAGTATTTCTTCTGTCATAAAGTCGTCAGGAAGTGCAATAGCCTAGCAAGTGAAGTAGTGGAGGCTGAAACCATACATAGTTTTAAGAAAAGGTATGACAAACCTCAGGAAGCAGAGAGGGGGAGGACCTAGTAGCGATCAGTGAAGAGGCGGGGCCAGGAGCTGAGTCTCGACCCCTGCAACCACAATTAGGTGAGTACAATTAGGTGAGTACACACACACACACACACACACACACACATACACACACACACACATACACACACACACATACACGCACACACACATATATATATATATATATACATATATACATATGTATATGTATATATATATATATGTATATATATATATATATATATATATATATATATATATATATATATACGCACATATTCACACTCGCGCACATGCACACAGGCACACATGCAAACATGCACACACACACACACACACGCACACACACACACAGTGAAGAATCGGGGCCAGGAGCTTGGACTCGACCCCGGCAACCTCAACTAGGTGAGTACACACGCACACACACACACACATATACGCACATATTCACACAGGCGCACATGCACACACACACACACACACACACACACACACACACACACACACACACACACACACACACACACACACACACACACACACACATATACGCAAGAAGGCGTTTGACACAGTTCCACACAAGAGATTAGTGCAAAAACTGTAGGACCAAGCAGGGATAACAGGGAAGGCGCTACAATGGATCATGGAATACTTGTCAGGAAGACAGCAGCGAGTCATGGTACGTGGCGAGGTGTCAGAGTGGGTACCTGTGACCAGCGGGGTTCCACAGGGGTCAATCCTAGGACCAGTGCTATTTCTAGTATTTGTGACCGACATGTCGGAAGGAATAGACTCCGAAGTGCCCCTGTTTGCAGATGTCGTGAAGTTGATGAGAAGAATTCATTCGATCGAAGACCAGGCAGAACTACAAAGGGATCTGGACAGGCTGCAGACCTGGTCCAGCAATTGGCTCCTGGAGTTCAACCCCACCAAGTGCAAAGTCATGAAGATTGGAGAAGGGCAAAGAAGACCGCAGACGGAGTACAGTCTAGGAGGCCAGAGACTACAAACCTTGCTCAATGAAAAAGATCTTAGGGTGAGTATAACACCAGGCACATCTCCTGAAGCGTACATCAACCAAATAACTGCTGCAGCATATGGGCGCCTAGTAAACCTCAGAACAGAATTCCGACATCTTAATAAGGAATCGTTCAGGACCCTGTACACCGTGTATGTTAGGCCCATATTGGAGTATGCGGCACCAGTTTGGAACCGACACCTAGCCAAGCGGGTAAAGAAACTAGAGAAAGTGCAAAGGTTTGCCACAAGACTAGTCCCAGAGCTAAGAGGTATGTCCTACGAGGAGAGGTTAAGGGAAATCAACTACAGACCAGTGTCACTGACGTGTATAGTCTGCAAAGTCATGGAACAGATTATCAGGAGGAGAGTGGAGGAGCGCCTGGAAAGGAACAAAAGTATAAATGACAACCAGCACGGTTTCATGGAAGGCAAATCCTGTGTCACAAACCTCCTGGAGTTTTATGATAAAGTAACAGCAGTAAGAGATGAGAGAGAGGGGTGGGTTGATTGCATCTTCTTGGACTGCAAGAAGGCCTTCGACACAGTTCCTCACAAGAGATTAGTGCAGAAACTAGAGGATCAGACACACACACACACACACACACACACACACACACACACACACACACACACACACACACACACACACACACACACACACACACACACACACACACACACACACACACACACACACACACACACACACACACACACACACACACACACACACACACACACACACACACACACACACACACACACACACACACACACACACACACACACACACACACACACACACACACACACACACACACACACACACACACACACACACACACACACACACACACACACACACACACACACACACACACACACACACACACACACACACACACACACACACACACACACACACACACACACACACACACACACACACACACACACACACACACACACACACACATACACACACACACACACACATACACACACATACAAACACACACACACACACACACACACACAAACACACACACACACGCAGGAACCAAGGATCAGATGAGAATGGTTCGGGTAGGGAGGAGTGGATGGAGGAGCAGTGGAAAAGGATGGAACAAGAGTGGGAGAGAAAATTAGGAGAGCTTTCTGAAAAAATGGAGAAAGAGCTCTCTGTGAAATTGGAAAGGTGGTTGGAGAAGGAGACAAAGAATTGGGAGGCACAAGTCGAAACTGCAGTAGCCAAGATAAGGGTCCTAGAAGTTGAGATAAATAGGCTGGAGCGAGTTACAGGGGCAGTGACCAGAGAAGACACAGCATATGAAGCTGCGAGGCTGAACAGGAAGGAAGGAATTATGAATTATGCTAAGGTCACATCAATCTGCCAAGGAGGACCAAGGAGTGAAAGGGAAGATCAGCTGGTTGCAGATGGAGAGGGTGATAGGTCGAATGCTGAGGCACAACAAGGCTATCAAGAGCCACTGGAAAAATCAAGGGAGAAACTGACCACATACAGGCAGGATCCAGAGTCACAGAGGGTGAGGCAATGGGAGGAAGAAAGGGCAAAATCAGTGTTTATCCATGGGCTTCAGGAGAGAGAGGAAAGGACACACACTGAAAGGAAGCAGGAAGAAAGAAAGGAGATTGAGAAAATCATCACGGAAATAGGTGAAGAGATGGACGAGATTGTAAATTTTCAGAGAATAGGGGGGTACTCGAAGGGGAGAAACCGACCAATCAAGCTGATTCTCAGGACGGAAACAGTGCGGAACAGGATCCTCCAAGAGAAACCACGATTGAAATACTCGGAAGAGTACAAGAGGGTGTTCCTAGACAGAGACAGAACAAAATCAGAACGACAGCAGCTGAGGGAGAGGACAAAAAAGCGAAAGGAGCTAGGAAAAGAGACAAGGAGGGAATCAGCAGAGGTCAGTCAGAGCAGGACAGAACAGCAAGGGCAAGCACACACACAACTACTCTCAGAACCATACAACCTATCACACCATCCCAACACACACTACAATCCATACCCACAGCCTCCACCCAACACCGAGCTATAGAATCCCACAGTATGCCACCAGGTCTCCCACCCTCACAGGCCCCCCAAACCACAGTGTTGGAAAGGAAACTGAAGGTATGGTACACAAACGCTGATGGAATAACAAATAAGTGGGAGGAGTGGCACGAAAGAGTCAAAGAAGCATCACCGGACATCATAGCTCTCACAGAAACCAAGCTTACAGGTATGATAACAGATGCCATCTTTCCAACGGGATACCAAATCCTGAGGAAAGACAGAGGGAACAGGGGGGGTGGAGGAGTGGCGTTGCTGATCAAAAATCGCTGGAATTTTGATGAGCTGGAGAGAGGAGATAGCGGAGAAGAAAGTGATTACATAGTGGGAACACTTCACTCTGGAGGTCCCAAGGTGGTAATAGCAGTGATGTATAACCCACCACAGAACAGCAGGAGGCCAAGGCAAGAGTACGACGAGAGCAATAGAGCGATGGTTGACACACTGGCTAGAGTGGCCAGAAGAGCTCATGCATGCAGGGCAAAGCTCCTGATCATGGGTGACTTTAACCACAAGGAGATCGATTGGGAGAACTTGGACCCACATGGGGGCCAAGATACATGGAGGGCTAAGATGATGGAGGTGGTACTGGAGAACTTCATGTACCAACACGTAAGGGACACTACAAGAGAGAGAGGAGAGGATGAACCAGCAAGGCTGGACTTAGTATTCACCTTCAGTAGTGCAGATATCGAGGACATCACATATGAAAGACCCCTTGGGGCCAGTGACCATGTGGTTTTAAGCTTCGAATACACAGTAGAGCTACAAGTGGAGGGAGAAGCAGGAAGGCCAGGACGAATGAAGCCAAACTACAAGAAAGGGGACTACACAGGAATGAGGAACTACCTGAACGGGGTTCAGTGGGACAGAGAACTGGCAGGGAAGCCAGTTAATGAGATGATGGAATATGTAGCAACAAAATGCAAGGAGGCTGAGGAGAGGTTTGTACCCAAGGGTAACAGGAGTAATGAAAAAGCCAGGATGAGCCCATGGTTTACCCAAAGGTGCAGGGAGGCAAAAACCAAGTGTGCTAGGGAATGGAAGAAATATAGAAGGCAAAGGACCCAGGAGAATAAGGAGAACAGTCGTAGAGCCAGAAACGAATATGCACAGATAAGAAGGGAGGCCCAAAGACAATATGAAAATGACATAGCAGCGAAAGCCAAATCTGACCCGAAACTGTTGTACAGCCACATCAGGAGGAAAACAACAGTCAAGGACCAGGTAATCAGGCTAAGGAAGGAAGGAGGAGAGACAACAGGAAATGACCGTGAAGTATGTGAAGAACTCAACAAGAGATTCAAAGAAGTGTTCACAGAGGAGACAGAAGGGACTCCAGAAAGACGGAGAGGTGGGGCACACCACCAAGTGCTGGACACAGTGCACACAACCGAGGAAGAAGTGAAGAGGCTTCTGAGTGAGCTAGATACCTCAAAGGCAATGGGGCCAGATAACATCTCCCCATGGGTATTGAGAGAGGGAGCAGAGGCGCTATGTGTACCCCTAACAACAATATTCAATACATCTATCGAAACAGGGAGATTGCCTGAGGCATGGAAGACAGCAAATGTAGTCCCAATCTTTAAAAAAGGAGACAGACATGAAGCATTAAACTACAGACCAGTGTCACTGACATGTATAGTATGCAAAATCATGGAGAAGATTATCAGGAGAAGAGTGGTGGAACACCTAGAAAGGAATGATCTCATCAACAGCAGCCAGCATGGTTTCAGGGACGGGAAATCCTGTGTCACAAACCTACTGGAGTTCTATGACATGGTGACAGCAGTAAGACAAGAGAGAGAGGGGTGGGTGGATTGCATTTTCTTGGACTGCAAGAAGGCGTTTGACACAGTTCCACACAAGAGATTGGTGCAAAAACTGGAGGACCAAGCAGGGATAACAGGGAAGGCACTACAATGGATCAGGGAATACTTGTCAGGAAGACAGCAGCGAGTCATGGTACGTGGCGAGGTGTCAGAGTGGGCACCTGTGACCAGCGGGGTCCCGCAGGGGTCAGTCCTAGGACCAGTGCTGTTTCTGGTATTTGTGAACGACATGACGGAAGGAATAGACTCTGAGGTGTCCCTGTTTGCAGATGACGTGAAGTTGATGAGAAGAATACACTCGATCGAAGACCAGGCAGAACTACAAAGGGATCTGGACAGGCTGCAGACCTGGTCCAGCAATTGGCTCCTGGAGTTCAATCCCACCAAGTGCAAAGTCATGAAGATTGGGGAAGGGCAAAGAAGGCCGCAGACGGAGTACAGTCTAGGGGGTCAGAGACTACAAACCTCACTCAAGGAAAAAGATCTTGGGGTGAGTATAACACCAGGCACATCTCCTGAAGCGCACATCAACCAAATAACTGCTGCAGCATATGGGCGCCTAGCAAACCTCAGAACAGCATTCCGACATCTTAATAAGGAATCGTTCAGGACCCTGTACACCGTATACGTTAGGCCCATATTGGAGTATGCGGCACCAGTTTGGAACCCACACCTAGCCAAGCACGTAAAGAAACTAGAGAAAGTGCAAAGGTTTGCAACAAGACTAGTCCCAGAGCTAAGAGGTATGTCCTACGAGGAGAGGTTAAGGGAAATCAACCTGACGACACTGGAGGACAGGAGAGATAGGGGGGACATGATAACGACATACAAAATACTGAGAGGAATTGACAAGGTGGACAAAGACAGGATGTTCCAGAGATTGGACACAGTAACAAGGGGACACAGTTGGAAGCTGAAGACACAGATGAATCACAGGGATGTTAGGAAGTATTTCTTCAGCCACAGAGTAGTCAGTAAGTGGAATAGTTTGGGAAGCGATGTAGTGGAGGCAGGATCCATACATAGCTTTAAGCAGAGGTATGATAAAGCTCACGGCTCAGGGAGAGTGACCTAGTAGCGATCAGTGAAGAGGCGGGGCCAGGAGCTCGGACTCGACCCCCGCAACCTCAACTAGGTGAGTACAACTAGGTGAGTACACACACACACACACACACACACACACACACACACACACACACACACACACACACACACACACACACACACACACACACACACACACACACACACACACACAGAAGAATTCACTCGATCGAAGACCAGGCAGAACTACAAAGGGATCTGGATAGGCTGCAGACCTGGTCCAGTTCAATCCCACCAAGTGCAAAGTCATGAAGATTGGGGAAGGGCAAAGAAGACCGCAGACGGAGTACAGTCTAGGGGCCAGAGACTACAAACCTCACTCAAGGAAAAAGATCTTGGGGTGAGTATAACACCAGGCACATCTCCTGAAGCGCACATCAACCAAATAACTGCTGCAGCATATGGGCGCCTAGCAAACCTCAGAACAGCATTCCGACATCTTAATAAGGAATCGTTCAGGACCCTGTACACCGTGTACGTTAGGCCCATATTGGAGTATGCGGCACCAGTTTGGAACCCACACCTAGCCAAGCACGTCAAGAAACTAGAGAAAGTGCAAAGGTTTGCAACAAGACTAGTCCCAGAGCTAAGAGGTATGTCCTACGAGGAGAGGTTAAGGGAAATCAACCTGACGACACTGGAGGACAGGAGAGATAGGGGGGACATGATAACGACATACAAAATACTGAGAGGAATTGACAAGGTGGACAAAGACAGGATGTTCCAGAGATTGGACACAGTAACAAGGGGACACAGTTGGAAGTTGAAGACACAGATGAATCACAGGGATGTTAGGAAGTATTTCTTCAGCCACAGAGTAGTCAGGAAGTGGAATAGTTTGGGAAGCGATGTAGTGGAGGCAGGATCCATACATAGCTTTAAGCAGAGGTATGATAAAGCTCACGGAGCAGGGAGAGTGACCTAGTAGCGATCAGTGAAGAGGCGGGGCCAGGAGCTCGGACTCGACCCCTGCAACCTCAACTAGGTGAGTACAACTAGGTGAGTACACACACACACACACACACACACACACACACACACACACACACACACACACACACACACACACACACACACACACACACACACACACACACACACACACACACACACACACACACACACACACACACACACACACACACACACACACACACCGAAGACAGTGAAGGTATGCTATATGCAGAGATTCTAACAGCCAACTGCAGTAGCAAGGGACAGCTGGTCAGGAAAGACAGTTCACTGAGAATAGAAGTTTCAGATATGACAGGGACTGAAGGCAAGAACATGTCAATGGAAGGAAATAAAATGCCTCAGAGGAAGCAGATGGAGACTCAGTGGGAGGAGGAAAGGGCGAGGTCAGTTTTTGTGTACGGGCTCCAAGAAGCCAAGGGGGCCAACTTTGAAGAAATAAAACAGGAGGAGAAAAAAATGATTGAAGGCATCATGAAAACAATAGGGGAGGGCAATATGACCCAGGTGACAAATTTTCAGAGAATTGGGTGGTTTGCGAGTGGAAGGATACGGCCTGTCAGAGTAACTTTCAAGGAAGAATCAGTTCGAACCAGGATTCTGCAAGAGAAAGCAAGACTGAGGGACAAAGAGGGGTACCAGAGAGTATACCTCGACCGCGACAGAACACAAGAAGAAAGGACTACACTGAAAGAGAGGGTACAGAGACGCAAGGAGGAACGAGAAGCAATGAAAATGAGCAGGACCCAGACACAGGAGGAAGGGCAAACACACCCCACAGAATCTCCCACCAAAAGACTCCACCCGCGACATTCCCAACGCAACTGAGCAACCTATACTACAACCCACTCACTGTTCCCTCTGCCACCAACCCCCATATCACAAACCTCACCCCAACAGCTGTCCCTTATGGGCATTCTGACCCCACCCCCATCAACACAAACCCCACCTACACCACAGCCCCATATAGGCCCCCACCAAGGCTCTCGCTCCCCCAACCCCAATATTCTTGCATGACCACAATGATAGAAAAGAAACTAAAGGTTTGGTACACAAACGCGGATGGAATAACGAATAAACATGAGGAGTGGAATGAAAGAATCAGTGAAAAATCCCCAGACATCATAGCAGTCACAGAAACAAAACTCGCTGAGACAATAACAGACACAATCTTCCCAACAGGATATCAGATCCTGAGGAAAGATAGAAGGAGTAGAGGGGGAGGAGGGGTTGCACTGCTCATAAAACACCGATGGGGATTTGAGGAAATGGAAGGCATGGACATGATTGGAGAAAGAGACTACATTGTAGGTACAATTCAGTCCGGAGAACATAAAGTAGTCATTGGAGTGATGTATAACCCACCACAGAACTGCAGGAGGCCAAGAGAGGAGTACGAAGAAAACAACAGGGTGATGGTGGACACACTGGCTGAGGTGGCAAGAAGAGCTCACTCGAGCAGAGCAAAGTTACTGGTAATGGGCGATTTCAACCACAGGGAGATCGACTGGGAAAACCTGGAGCCACATGGGGGTCCCGAAACATGGAGAGCCAAGATGATGGATGTGGTACTTGAAAACCTCATGCATCAACATGTCAGGGACACAACCAGAGAGAGAGGGGAGGATGAGCCAGCAAGACTGGATCTTGTGTTCACCCTGAGCAGTTCAGACATTGAGGACATCACTTACGAGAGGCCCCTTGGAGCTAGCGATCATGTGGTTCTGAGTTTTGACTATATAGTAGAGTTACAAGTGGAGAAGGTAACAGGAACTGAAGGGGACAGGCCAAACTATAAAAGGGGGGACTACACAGGTATGAGAAACTTCCTGCAGGAGGTTCAGTGGGACAGAGAAATGGTAGGAAAATCAGTAAACGAGATGATGGAATATGTGGCAACAAAGTGCAAGGAGGCAGAGGAAAGTTTTGTTCCCAAGGGAAACAGAAATAATAGGAAGACCAAAACGAGTCCTTGGTTTACCCGAAGGTGTAGGGAGGCAAAAACTAAGTGCAACAGAGAATGGAAAAGGTACAGGAGGCATAGGACCCAGGAAAACAAGGAGATTAGTAGAAGAGCCAGAAACGAGTATGCACAGATAAGGAGGGAGGCCCAGCGACAGTATGAAAACGACATAGCATCGAAAGTCAAATCTGACCCGAAACTGCTGTATAGCCACATTAGGAGGAAGACAACAGTCAAGGACCAGGTGATAAGGCTGAGGAAAGAAGGTGGAGAACTCACAAGAAACGATCAAGAGGTATGTGAGGAGCTCAACACGAGATTTAAGGAAGTATTTACAGTAGAGACAGGAAGGACTCTGGGGGGACAGACCAGATGGGGACACCAGCAAGGAATACACCAACAAGTGTTGGACGACATACATACAGATGAGGAGGAGGTGAAGAAACTGCTAAGGGACATCGATACCTCAAAGGCAATGGGACCGGACAACATCTCCCCGTGGGTCCTTAGAGAGGGAGCAGATATGTTGTGCGTGCCACTTACCACAATCTTCAACACATCCCTGGAAACTGGGCAACTACCTGAGGTATGGAAGACGGCAAATGTAGTTCCCATTTTTAAAAAAGGAGACAGAAAAGAGGCACTAAACTATAGACCTGTGTCATTGACGTGTATAGTATGCAAAATTATGGAGAAGATTATCAGGAGGAGAGTGGTGGAGCACCTGGAACGGAACAGGAGTATAAATGCCAACCAGCACGGATTCACGGAAGGCAAATCCTGTGTCACAAACCTTCTGGAGTTTTATGATAAAATAACAGAAGTAAGACAAGAGAGAGAGGGGTGGGTTGATTGCATCTTCTTGGACTGCAAGAAGGCCTTTGACACAGTTCCTCACAAGAGATTAGTGCAGAAGCTAGAGCATCAGGCGCATATAACAGGAAGGGCACTGCAATGGATCAGAGAATACCTGACAGGGAGGCAACAACGAGTCATGGTACGTAATGATGTATCACAGTGGGCACCTGTGACGAGCGGGGTCCCACAGGGGTCGGTCCTAGGACCAGTGCTATTTTTGGTATATGTGAACGACATGACGGAAGGGTTAGACTCAGAAGTGTCCCTGTTTGCAGATGATGTGAAGTTAATGAGGAGAATTAAATCTGATGAGGACCAGGCAGGACTTCAAAGAGACCTGGACAGACTGGACACCTGGTCCAGCAAATGGCTTCTCGAATTTAATCCTGCCAAATGCAAAGTCATGAAGATAGGGGAAGGGCACAGAAGACCACAGACAGAGTATAGGCTAGGTGGCCAAAGACTGCAAACCTCACTCAAGGAGAAAGATCTTGGGGTGAGTATAACACCGAGCATGTCTCCGGAAGCACACATCAATCAGATAACTGCTGCAGCATATGGGCGCCTGGCAAACCTGAGAACAGCATTCCGATACCTTAGTAAGGAATCATTCAAGACACTGTACACCGTGTATGTCAGGCCCATACTGGAGTATGCAGCACCTGTTTGGAACCCGCACTTGATAAAGCACGTCAAGAAACTAGAGAAAGTACAAAGGTTTGCGACAAGGTTAGTTCCAGAGCTAAGGGGAATGTCCTATGAAGAAAGATTAAGGGAAATCGGCCTGACGACACTGGAGGACAGGAGGGTCAGGGGAGACATGATAACGACATATAAAATACTGCGTGGAATAGACAAGGTGGACAAAGACAGGATGTTCCAGGGAGGGGACACAGAAACAAGAGGCCACAATTGGAAGTTGAAGACACAAATGAGTCAGAGAGATAGTAGGAAGTATTTCTTCAGTCATAGAGTTGTAAGGCAGTGGAATAGCCTAGAAAATGACGTAGTGGAGGCAGGAACCATACACAGTTTTAAGACGAGGTTTGATAAAGCTCATGGAGCGGGGAGAGAGAGGGCCTAGTAGCAACCGGTGAAGAGGCGGGGCCAGGAGCTAGGACTCGACCCCTGCAACCACAAATAGGTGAGTACAAATAGGTGAGTACACACACACACACACACACACACACCACAGTCCAACATTTAGAACTTTGCATTTGTCACTATTAAACTGCATCTGCCACTTCTCCGACCATTGCATCAGTCTATTCAAATCATCCTGGAGTGCTCTAGTGTCCTCATTAGAATGAATTGGACGGCCTATTTTGGTGTCATTAGCCAATTTGCTTATGTCACTATTTATTCCCTCATCTATGTCGTTTATGTAAATTGTGAACAACAACGGACCCAACAATGACTCCTCTGGAACACCGCTTGTGACGTGCCCCTTTTCTGATTTCTCCCCATTTATGCAAACTCCCTGCTGCCTATTTGTCAACAATGCCTCTACCCAGGAAAAAAAATTTCCTCCTATTCCGTGTGCCTTTAGTTTCCTCAAAAGTCTCTTATGTGGAACTCTGTCGAAAGCCTTACTGAAGTCCATATACACAATATCATATTCAATACCATGATCTACCTCCTCAAATTCCTTAGTGAAAAAAGTTAGTGAATTCGTAAGACAGGAACGCCCCTTTGATATATATATATATATATATATATATATATATATATATATATATATATATATATATATATATATATATATATATATATATATATATATATATATATATATATATATATATATATATATATATATATATATATATATATAGGGAAGTACCACCTCTATAGCTGGAATGGGGACCCTCATCCTCAGAGAAGACAATAAACGTACCTCAGGGAAAACTCAAGGTTCTCCCCGGAGCTGTTTGAATATTTTCTTCTCCTACCACCCCCTATATATTTTATATTCTATGTGAACATTTATTAATAAACAGAATACATTTACAGAAAAAAACATAAACATGAATACAATGGCACAATGTATCAAAGATCATGAATTTCCTCCAGCTCCTCCGAGGCTGGACGCGAGCCAAGTATGCAGCAAGCATTTCCCCTCTGGATGGCGACGCTGAGGCGCTGGAACATGAAAGTGGCTGCCCTTGGGTCCCTGGTGGTGTCGATGAGTCTGGAACCCAATTCTTTAAGGAAACGTGTGGCATTTTTTCCCCATGATCCCAAGGTCTCTGATCCCACTGGGACAAATTGATACTGTTGGCTAATGTCCCTGTACTTGCTGATCTTGTACTCCTCCCTGTGGTCAGCAGCTCCTCCCTGTCGCCCCACACTGTGATGGATATAGGTGTCAGCCAGTGTGGACACACAGGTATAGTCCCATGCTAAGAGCTTGCCATTCTTCCAAGGATAGATGGTGATCCCGTCGGGGCGGTTTGCTGGGTTGTGGGTATTGTTGGCTGCTAGTGATCGGGGCTCCCTCTCGGCAGGGCATCCAGCTGTAGCAAGGGTTCTCTTAATGATGTCGTTGACCTCATTGTGTCTTGCATGCCAGCCCTTGGTTTTGGAACAGTTAAGACCATGTAGACCGTATTGGTCTGCTTGCACTTCGCCGCAAATACACATATATTCTGTGTGAATTGGGGCAGCAAGGCGCAGAGCCACTGCAATACGGAGGGTCTTAGGGTCGAGTCGCGTTCCCATTGCCGATATGGGAACTGTTTGGAGGAAGTCCCCGGAGTGAGGTGCACTCACAGCCTGGAGACGGGCAATCTCCCTATCTGATGTTGCAGCCCTGAGCATGTTGGCAAGCACCTTTTCAGCAATTGGGCCATCCCAGCTTGACTGTTTGTGAGCCAGTGCTGCACTAGGGTTTGGTGCTGGAGCAGCAAGAGTCTCCCATTCGGTGATGGCACTGGCATAGCTAGGGTCTTCTATTCCTGCTGAGTCACTGAGGGTGTCAGGAAGAATTTGTCTTATCAACTCGTTTGATGCTATGGAAGAGGATAGGAAAGCTGGTAGAGCAATCTGGGAGGATCTGCGTACTCCTAGCCCTCCAAGCCTGACCGGAAGTGAGGCTTGCAACCACTGTCCATCGTCAAGGGAAAGATTCAATACACTCTCTAGCATGGCCTTCAGGAGAGAGTCATATTCCTTGAGTTTTGGACTGCTGAAGGCTGGGGAGCATCTCAGAAAATAGGTAAGTTTTGGGATTGACAGGCACCTGGTGAGTAGGTAGAAGGCATCGTGTGTGTCAATGTCTTTCATCCTGCTTTCCATCGTCCGGAGGTCTGAGACTTTTTTTCCTAGGATCAGATCGATGGCATTGGACCCAAGAGGAGCACCGAGGAGAGTGCTATTGGCTGGATCAATGGCTCGTGCTCCTGGTAAAACGGCACTAATATTCTGGATCATCTGTTGATTGGTAGAAACTATTTCACATTTGGTGGGGTTTAAAGAAAGGCCCAGGCTTTCTCCCATGTCTTTAATTTTACTGATGTCCTCTAGGAGAGATTCTGTTGTGCCAGCTAGGGTACCGTCGTCCAGGAACCAGATATTGAGCTCGCTGGAGAGTGCCTCCGTGACTTCCTTGATGACCAAACAAAATAGAAAGGGGGCGAGAGGGTCCCCCTGTTGCACGCCCTCACACGAGTCAATTTCATGGTCCCCAAACAATAGTTTGGAAGTCACACTATAACACGATTCTATGAAGGGATAAAGGGAAGGGAAGTTTCTATAAACTGCTTGGAGAGCAGCATCCCTTCTGACTGAGTTGAAAGCATTGGCAAAGTCCAATTTGACCAAGGCTTTTTCATAGGACATGTTTTTGATATATACTCGTGCTGCGTGGGCAGCTGCTTCACAGCCCTGTTGAACGCCGAAACCGAGCTGAGTTGGTTTCAGCATTGCAGCAGCCTCTTGACTCACCCTTCTTACTGCAGCCTTGGCGACTAGGCGCCGAAGGGTGTTACCCACTGCAATGGGCCTGATTCCGCCATCCTTTTTCCGGAGGGCACACAATGAGGCACCAAAGAAAAAGGGTCTGATGGCCTCTGGGACACCGCCAGCCAGGCACAGGTTGGAAAATTTGGTGAGTTCAGACAGCAGCCTCTCTGAAACCTCACCAAGTGCTGGATTGAGTATTTGTTTTAAGTGTTGAGGCCTTAAACCGGTGAAACCTCCTGCTGAGCCCTGTGGAAATGACATAGCAGCTTTATACACATCAGCATCCTGTAAGGTTAGATGTTCTTCGCCTGCTGCAATGTCAGGGAGGTCAATGTTGGTACTGGGAGCCCTGGGTGGATGTTTGTCCTTCAGAGCTTGCGCCGTGCTGACGTCCTTGGGAGCGATGGTATCCTCACTGGTTATAAGTCTCAAAGCTCCAATAGTATTACCCTCTTCTATTTTTTTGCTAATTTGGGCTCTGATTTTTGAGGTGTCGGGTGTCCTGTTGTTGGCATTTGCCCGGCGGGTGTTTGTCGCCCTAGGGGGGAGACGGACGAGGTTGTCATCCCTTGGGAATGCATTTATTGCCCTAATAACATGTGTTGCTAGTGACTTGTCCCTCCTTGGTGGGACAGCCAAACAGGCATTGCCAAAAAGCAGCAAGTTGTGCCAGGATCTGTTGTTTGAAGGAGCATCGTTGACTTTCTTCAGAAGGTCAGTGAATTTGCTAGCAGCTTGAGGGCGAGCTGCTTTGGGGATGTGTGTCAGAGTCCTGGTGGATGTTAATTTGATTGCAGATTTGAGGTCCTCTGTAGAGGTGAAGTCACGGTAGCTGTCAGCCCTGTCTGCTGGGGGAGGCTGTTGGTTGTTCTCATTTGGAGCTCTCCTGGAGCCTAGACATCTATTGTGTGCACGGATGTTGCCAGATGTGGGATTGAGTGCACATTCCCTGTGGCACACCCGGCAGATGCCTCGTGAACGACAGCTTTGGCTCTGTCGTGAAGATTCCTGGGAACCCGCGACTACTTGTGACATTGCTGATATCGTGGGGGTGGGAGGGCGCCAGCTGTGGGGTGACGGGTGAAGGGCAGCATGGATGCATGGGGGATGAGGGTGGGGGAGTAGCGAGCGGCGGAACTTGTAATTGGTGGGGCACTAAACGGCAACACCCTTGGTCAGGAAGTCAGTGGGCCTAGGCTGGGATGAGGGGAGGGGATCTGGGATGGGGGAGGGGGGAGGGAGTGGCCCTGTGTGTTCGCTCAAGACGCACATCACTGACTAACTTTTGCTAATTGTTATACACTTATTGTTCCATTTAGAAAAAAACCCTCGCCATTTGGCACACTAATCACCATGCTCACACTATTAACCGAGGTGTTCTGTTCACCATCCAATGACCGTGTCGTGGGCGGCCACTTCCTTCCCCAACCCACGACCCCGGCCGATCACAGATGTAAACAAAACCTCCTCCACACCTCCACTGCCAGGATCCCCTCACCACCGCTACTTCCCAAATCCCAACATGCACACTGCACTTTCACTGATACAGAAGCAATGGTCCGATGTAGAGGTTTGTCACAACTCTGTGATCTCCGGTCGATACTCACGATGATGTCTGCCGAAACTGGCCCGCGTAAATGCTAAAGTAGGAGAAACTTTTAGAGATGGTGTGGTAGGTAAGTTTGGGGTGCCAGGTGTAAATGATAATGGGAGCCCTTTGATTGAACTTTGTGTAGAAAGGGGTTTAGTTATAGGTAATACATATTTTAAGAAAAAGAGGATAAATAAGTATACAAGATATGATGTAGGGCGAAATGACAGTAGTTTGTTGGATTATGTATTGGTAGATAAAAGACTGCTGAGTAGACTTCAGGATGTACATGTTTATAGAGGGGCCACAGATATATCAGATCACTTTCTAGTTGTAGCTACACTGAGAGTAAAAGGTAGATGGGATACAAGGAGAATAGAAGCATCAGGGAAGAGAGAGGTGAAGGTTTATAAACTAAAAGAGGAGGCAGTTAGGGTAAGATATAAACAGCTATTGGAGGATAGATGGGCAAATGAGAGCATAGGCAATGGGGTCGAAGAGGTATGGGGTAGGATTAAAAATGTAGTGTTAGAGTGTTCAGCAGAAGTTTGTGGTTACAGGAAAGTGGGTGCAGGAGGGAAGAGGAGCGATTGGTGGAATGATGATGTAAAGAGAGTAGTAAGGGAGAAAAAGTTAGCATATGAGAAGTTTTTACAAAGTAGAAGTGATGCAAGGAGGGAAGAGTATATGGAGAAAAAGAGAGAGGTTAAGAGAGTGGTGAAGCAATGTAAAAAGAGAGCAAATGAGAGAGTGGGTGAGATGTTATCAACAAATTTTGTTGAAAATAAGAAAAAGTTTTGGAGTGAGATTAACAAGTTAAGAAAGCCTAGAGAACAAATGGATTTGTCAGTTAAAAATAGGAGAGGAGAGTTATTAAATGGAGAGTTAGAGGTATTGGGAAGATGGAGGGAATATTTTGAAGAATTGTTAAATGTTGATGAAGATAGGGAAGCTGTGATTTCGTGTATAGGGCAAGGAGGAATAACATCTTGTAGGAGTGAGGAAGAGCCAGTTGTGAGTGTGGGGGAAGTTCGTGAGGCAGTAGGCAAAATGAAAGGGGGTAAGGCAGCCGGGATTGATGGGATAAAGATAGAAATGTTAAAAGCAGGTGGGGATATAGTTTTGGAGTGGTTGGTGCAATTATTTAATAAATGTATGGAAGAGGGTAAGGTACCTAGGGATTGGCAGAGAGCATGCATAGTTCCTTTGTATAAAGGCAAAGGGGATAAAAGAGAGTGCAAAAATTATAGGGGGATAAGTCTGTTGAGTGTACCTGGTAAAGTGTATGGTAGAGTTATAATTGAAAGAATTAAGAGTAAGACGGAGAATAGGATAGCAGATGAACAAGGAGGCTTTAGGAAAGGTAGGGGGTGTGTGGACCAGGTGTTTACAGTGAAACATATAAGTGAACAGTATTTAGATAAGGCTAAAGAGGTCTTTGTGGCATTTATGGATTTGGAAAAGGCGTATGACAGGGTGGATAGGGGGGCAATGTGGCAGATGTTGCAAGTGTATGGTGTAGGAGGTAGGTTACTGAAAGCAGTGAAGAGTTTTTACGAGGATAGTGAGGCTCAAGTTAGAGTATGTAGGAAAGAGGGAAATTTTTTCCCAGTAAAAGTAGGCCTTAGACAAGGATGTGTGATGTCACCGTGGTTGTTTAATATATTTATAGATGGGGTTGTAAGAGAAGTAAATGCGAGGGTCTTGGCAAGAGGCGTGGAGTTAAAAGATAAAGAATCACACACAAAGTGGGAGTTGTCACAGCTGCTCTTTGCTGATGACACTGTGCTCTTGGGAGATTCTGAAGAGAAGTTGCAGAGATTGGTGGATGAATTTGGTAGGGTGTGCAAAAGAAGAAAATTAAAGGTGAATACAGGAAAGAGTAAGGTTATGAGGATAACAAAAAGATTAGGTGATGAAAGATTGAATATCAGATTGGAGGGAGAGAGTATGGAGGAGGTGAACGTATTCAGATATTTGGGAGTGGACGTGTCAGCGGATGGGTCTATGAAAGATGAGGTGAATCATAGAATTGATGAGGGAAAAAGAGTGAGTGGTGCACTTAGGAGTCTGTGGAGACAAAGAACTTTGTCCTTGGAGGCAAAGAGGGGAATGTATGAGAGTATAGTTTTACCAACGCTCTTATATGGGTGTGAAGCGTGGGTGATGAATGTTGCAGCGAGGAGAAGGCTGGAGGCAGTGGAGATGTCATGTCTGAGGGCAATGTGTGGTGTGAATATAATGCAGAGAATTCGTAGTTTGGAAGTTAGGAGGAGGTGCGGGATTACCAAAACTGTTGTCCAGAGGGCTGAGGAAGGGTTGTTGAGGTGGTTCGGACATGTAGAGAGAATGGAGCGAAACAGAATGACTTCAAGAGTGTATCAGTCTGTAGTGGAAGGAAGGCGGGGTAGGGGTCGGCCTAGGAAAGGTTGGAGGGAGGGGGTAAAGGAGGTTTTGTGTGCGAGGGGCTTGGACTTCCAGGAGGCATGCATGAGCGTGTTTGATAGGAGTGAATGGAGACAAATGGATTTCTTCCTGAAGCCGTTTGAATATTCCACTTCCCCTACCACCCCATTTTTTCATTCTTTTTTTTACCAATAGGTATATTTTATTACATAATATGGTGCAAAAGATTTAAGAGATACATTGTGATTTAAGAGATACATTGTGATACAGTACGTGAGATGTGAGAGATACATGTCTAGTACATATTGTTACGTGTTTGTCACTGATTATAATGAAAAAATATCATCCAGCTCCTCAGACCTGGGGCGTGTGCCCAAAATATAGTAAGCATTACCCCTCTGAACAGCAGCACTGAGTCGCTGGAACAGAAAACTAGCTGCCCTGGGATCCCTAGTTACCTTGATGAGTCTTTTGCCTAGTTCCTTAAGGAACTTAGATGTACTCTTTCCCCATGAGCCCAGGGTCTCCCAGCCTATAAGAACAAACATATAATGATGAGCAAGGTCTCCGTATTTTCTAGACTTTTGGGACTCCCTGAAGCTGGCAGCTGCCCCTCCTTCCTCCGTGCTGTATTGGAGATAGGTATCAGCCAAGATAGATGCACATGTGTAGTCCCACTCTACTTGCTGTCTGTCCAGGCTTGAAGGGTGATACCATCTGGACGCTTTTGGCTGCCATCAGATCTGCATAGTTGGGGTGGCTCCCTTACTGCTGAGCATCTGGCTGTTGTGAGGTTCCTCTTGATAACATTATTAACCTCATCATGTCTTGCAATCTTTCCCTCGGATTTACAGCACACAAGACCATGGTACCCGAATCGGCCTGCTGCTTCACTGCCACAAATACTCCTGTGTTCGGCGAGAATAGGGGCGGCAAGACGAAGGGCAACACCAATGCGCATGGTCTGTGAGTCGAGGTGTGTGCCAAGGCTGGAGCTGGGAACAGCCAACAGACAGAAATTCACCTGCATGAGGAGCTCTCACTGCCAGGAGGCGGGCTATGTCGTGCCGAATAGGCAGAACTTGCGATCTTGGCTTAAATAGCAAAGCTCATCTTGGCATATAGGACAAGTGAAAATTTGTGTATGCAATAATTTCGCCAAAATCATTCTGAACCTAACGAAAAAAAAATATTTCACTGTGTTTGTTTAGTATTAAATTACTGTAAACAAATCTAAAATATATTTAGTTGGGTTAGGCTAAAATAAATTGTTCTTGTTATAATAAGGTTAGGTAAGTTTTCTAAGATTCTTTTGGTGCAAAATTAAAAATGTTTACATTAACATTAATGAAAAAAATATATCTTTAAACGTATAAGAGAAAATTTTAGAAAGGACTTAATTTTAAATGAGTTCTTGCTAATTGACCAGTTTTACATATTCGGCACGACATATATATATATATATATATATATATATATATATATATATATCTATATATATATATATATATATATATATATATATATATATATATATATATATATATATAATAAAATATAATATCAACACTGCGACTAGCTTTGGCCTGCCTCATGGTGGGCGAAAACTCATGACGCCTTAATGGAGTGGTTGGTGCAATTATTTAATAAATGTATGGAAGAGGGTAAGGTGCCTAGTGATTGGCAGAGAGCATGCATAGTTCCTTTGTATAAAGGCAAAGGGGACAGAAGAGAGGGGGATAAGTCTGTTGAGTATACCTGGTAAAGTGTATGGTAGAGTTATTATTGAAAGAATTAAGAGTAAGACGGAGAATAGGATAGCAGATGAACAAGGAGGCTTTAGGAAAGGTAGGGGGTGTGTGGACCAGGTGTTTACAGTGAAACATATAAGTGAACAGTATTTAGATAAGGCTAAAGAGGTCTTTGTGGCATTTATGGATTTGGAAAAGGCGTATGACAGGGTGGATAGGGGGGCAATGTGGCAGATGTTGCAGGTGTATGGTGTAGGAGGTAGGTTACTGAAAGCAGTGAAGAGTTTTTACGAGGATAGTGAGGCTCAAGTTAGAGTATGTAGGAAAGAGGGAAATTATTTCCCAGTAAAAGTAGGCCTTAGACAAGGATGTGTGATGTCACCGTGGTTGTTTAATATATTTATAGATGGGGTTGTAAGAGAAGTAAATGCGAGGGTCTTGGCAAGAGGCGTGGAGTTAAAAGATAAAGAATCACACATAAAGTGGGAGTTGTCACAGTTGCTCTTTGCTGATGACACTGTGCTCTTGGGAGATTCTGAAGAGAAGTTGCAGAGATTGGTGGATGAATTTGGTAGGGTGTGCAAAAGAAGAAAATTAAAAGTGAATACAGGAAAGAGTAAGGTTATGAGGATAACAAAAAGATTAGGTGATGAAAGATTGGATATCAGATTGGAGGGAGAGAGTATGGAGGAGGTGAATGTATTCAGATATTTGGGAGTGGACGTGTCAGCGGATGGGTCTATGAAAGATGAGGTGAATCATAGAATTGATGAGGGGAAAAGGGTGAGTGGTGCACTTAGGAGTCTGTGGAGACAAAGAACTTTGTCCTTGGAGGCAAAGAGGGGAATGTATGAGAGTATAGTTTTACCAACGCTCTTATATGGGTGTGAAGCATGGGTGATGAATGTTGCAGCGAGGAGAAGGCTGGAGGCAGTGGAGATGTCATGTCTGAGGGCAATGTGTGGTGTGAATATAATGCAGAGAATTCGTAGTTTGGAAGTTAGGAGGAGGTGCGGGATTACCAAAACTGTTGTCCAGAGGGCTGAGGAAGGGTTGTTGAGGTGGTTCGGACATGTAGAGAGAATGGAGCGAAACAGAATGACTTCAAGAGTGTATCAGTCTGTAGTGGAAGGAAGGCGGGGTAGGGGTCGGCCTAGGAAAGGTTGGAGGGAGGGGGGTAAAGGAGGTTTTGTGTGCGAGGGGCTTGGACTTCCAGCAGGCATGCGTGAGCGTGTTTGATAGGAGTGAATGGAGACAAATGGTTTTTAATACTTGACGTGCTGTTGGAGTGTGAGCAAAGTAACATTTATGAAGGGATTCAGGGAAACCGGCAGGCCGGACTTGAGTCCTGGAGATGGGAAGTACAGTGCCTGCACTCTGAAGGAGGGGTGTTAATGTTGCAGTTTAAAAACTGTAGTGTAAAGCACCCTTCTGGCAAGACAGTGATGGAGTGAATGATGGTGAAAGTTTTTCTTTTTCGGGCCACCCTGCCTTGGTGGGAATCGGCCAGTGTGATAATAAAATATAATAATAAATATATATATATATATATATATATATATATGTATATATATATATATATATATATATATATATATATATATACAAGATCGCAAGTTCTGCCTATTCGGCACGACATATATATATATATATATATATATATATATATATATATATATATATATATATATATATATATATATATATATATATATATATATATATATTCTCCATCTCCTCGGATCAAGTTTTTTTGGATAATACCAAGACTCCATCTCCTCAGATCAAATTTTTTGGATTCCCCCTATGGGGGGTTTCGAAAAGTCTCCATCTCCTTGGATCAAGGGGGTTTCGAAATTCTCCATTCCTTGGATCCCCCTTTTGACTTTCTCAGCACCCCCACCCCAAAAATTTCTCGATAATACAAGTTTTTTGGATTCCCCCCTATGGGGTTTTCGAAATTCTCCATCTCCTTGGATCAAGGATTTTTTTGGGTACCCCTCCTTTCACCCCCCATCCCCAAACTCGATATTACAAGTTTTGGATACATGGGGTTCTCAATATCAAAGTCTCCATCTCCTCGGATCCCTCTCCCACTTTCACCCCCCAACCCCAAAAATTTCTCGACAATACCATGACTCCATCTCCTCGGATCAAGTTTTTTGGATCCCCCCTATGGGGTTTTCGAAATTCTCCATCTCCTTGGATCAAGTTTTTCTCGAAATCAAAGTCTCCATCTCCTTGGATCAAATTTTTGGATTACCCCTCTCACTTTCACTCCCACCCCAAAATTTCTCGATAATACCAAGACTCCATCTCCTTGGATCAAGGTTTTTGGATTCCCCCCTCTGGGGGTAAAGCATTCAACATGTCTAAACATCTTCCCCTTATTATTTTAAAATGAATGCCTCTCATTAAGTCTGAACTAAGAAGGGTGTTTACTCGGCGGTCAGTGACGTCAGTGATTCATGACGACCCTCATTAAGTTAAATGAACTAAAAAGGACCATCATCAGCGCACAGGTTGAATCTTGTCTACCCTTTTACCCACCCTCCCAAACCCTCACACTCCAACCAACACCTCACAATTTTCACTCATAACCCCCAATTTTTCTCGTTTTAACCCTTTTAGTTCATTAAAGTTAATAAGGGGACACATGCATCAGAAAGTCACCACATCGCTTACATCCACTTTCGTTAAATTCACTACTCACAATTTTACATATTACGAAGTTAAATACGCACTTTTACTTTGAACATCTTCAAAACACTCTCATAAATCATTTGAATACTCACAAAAAATACCTTTATACATTTCCAAACAACACTGAAATACTCCAAAAACATCATTCGAACACCCCCAAAAATACACACCTTTGAAGTACTCCCACAATACACCTTCATAAGTACTCTCATACTTTGTAAAACACCACTGAATTCACACTCTCATAAAAACACACTCAAAACACCTTTGAATAACCAAAACACCTTTGAAATCACCTTCAAAAAAACAACATGAAACACTTCCAAAAAACACAATTTGAGTACTCCCAATTACACCACTGAATACTACTAAAACACCGCTGAATTCAATCAAAACACCCTTCAACACCTTCAAACACCCTTGAACACCTTCAAAACACTCTTGAACACTTTCAAAAACACCTTTGAACATTTCCAATCAACACTGAAACACTTCCAAAAAAAAACACAATTTGAGTACTCCCAATTACACCACTGAATACTACTAAAACACCGCTGAATTCAATCAAAACACCCTTCAACACCTTCAAAACACCTTTGAACACACTCAAAACACCTTTGAATAACCTCAAAACACCTTTGAACACCTTCAAAACACTCTCATAATCATTTGAACACACTCAAAACACCTTTGAATAACCTCAAAACACCTTTGAACACCTTCAAAACACCCTTGAACACCCTTGATCACCTTCAAAAAAACAACATTTGAACACACTCAAAACACCTTTGAACACCTTTGAACATTTCCAAACAACACTGAAACACTTCCAAAAACACCATTTGAGTACTCCCAAATACACCACTGAATACTAAAACACCACTGAATACACTCAAAACACCACCAAAATCACCATAAACTAAGATCAACACCCACATCCCACAACACCCACAACCCACAACACCCACAATTTTTTTCTCGTTTTATCTAATTTCATCAGAAAGTCACAACACCCACACCCCCCATTTTTTTTCTCGTTTTAACCCTTTTAGTTCATTAAAGTTAATAAGGGGACACACTACATCAGAAAAAGTCCCAACAACAACCCACTTATAACATTTTTTTTTCGGTATCTCTAGTTCGACAACAACACCCACAACACCCACATCCCACAACACCCATGAACATTTCCAAAACACTATTTGAGTACTCCCAATTACACCACTGAATACTACTAAAACACCGCTGAATTCAATCAAAACACCCTTCAACACCTTCAAACACCCTTGAACACCTTCAAAACACTCTTGAACACTTTTCAAAAACACCTTTGAACATTTCCAATCAACACTGAAACACTTCCAAAAAACACAATTTGAGTACTCCCAATTACACCACTGATTACTACTAAAACACCGCTGAATTCAATCAAAACACCCTTCAACACCTTCAAAACACCTTTGAACACCTTCAAAACACCTTTGAACACCTTCAAAAACACCTTTGAATACATTCAAAACACTCTCATAATCATTTGAACACACTCAAAACACCTTTGAATAACCTCAAAACACCTTTGAACACCTTCAAAACACCCTTGAACACCCTTGATCACCTTCAAAAAACAACATTTGAACACACTCAAAACACCTTTGAACACCTTCATTTCCAAAAACACACACTTCCATTTGAGTACTCCCAAATACACCACTGAATACTAAAACACCACTGAATACACTCAAAACACCACCAAAATCACCATAAACTAAGATCAACACCCACATCCCACAAAAACACCTTTGAACACCTTCAACACTGAACACTTCCAAAAAACACTATTTGAGTACTCCCAATTACACCACTGATTACTACTAAAACACCGCTGAATTCAATCAAAACACCCTTCAACACCTTCAAACACCCTTGAACACACTCAAAACACCCTTCAACACCTTCAAAACACCTTTGATCACCTTCAAAACATCTTTGAACACATTCAAAACACTCTCATAATCATTTGAACACACTCAAAACACCTTTGAATAACCTCAAAACACCTTTGAACACCTTCAAAACACCCTTGAACACCCTTGATCAGCTGTTTTAACCCCGACGGATCCACCACGACGTAGGAGCCAGAGTCCGTCCTACGTCGGGGAACCGTCGGGGTTAAAACAGCTCTAGGAGATATACGGAATGAATAAGGAAGGAAGTTTTAAGGGTGATGTGTATGTCTTAGTTGGAGGTGAATGTCTTAGATTTGGTGTGTATGTCTCATGTCTTAAATTTGCAATTGAAATGTATAATATGTGGGTGTCTGTGTATTATTTTTTTTTTTTTTTGTGATAGTGATATGTTATAGTGCTCATGTTATGTTATAGATGTTGGTGGAAGTGTTGTGGTATTTTTGTGTATGTCTTATTTTTGTGCGAATGTTTAAAAAATAAGTGTTTTCAGTGATCATAGTAGTTTTGAGATGCATGATCTTAGATTTTTTGGTGATCTTGGTGATTAGTGTTGATAGATGACGGTAAACATGATATGGAATTGGTGATCGTGATTTTTGTGTGAATAATTATAAAAATGTGTGTTTTCTGTGATCTTGGTGTTGGGGATCATAAAATCTGGTAATCGTCTTGGATATAGTGTTCTTAGATAATGTAGGGTACAACAGGTTGAAACAAGGGGGGTTAGGTGTGATGTTACCAACCACCAAGTAACACAATGGGAGTGTGACGTCACTGGAGGTGAGCTCGTCGGTCCTGTGAGGTGAGACATCGTGTGTTGGTGGTAGTGAGGTGAGTGCGCTTAGATATTGTCAAATATGATTTTTTTTTTTTGTGTGTGTGTGTGTGAAATGTTTATAAAAATGATTGTTTTCTGTGATATTAGTGATTTTGAGGTAAGTGAACATGGGTGATTGTAGTTGGTGATTGTCTTATATTATGTGTGTGTACAAGATATGTTTTCAGTTGATGGTGATCATGTACTAAGTGTTTGCGTATTAGGTTTGTGTTCATGCTTTTTTTTTTTATGCGCCAAATGGGGAGGGAGTTCTTGGTTATAGTGATTTGAGGGGATTTCTATAAAAAGGATGTTAGATGGTGATGTTAAACTTAGTTTCTGGTGATTTTGACGGTGATTGGTAGTATTCAGTGGTGATTTGGTAGTAATCAGTAGTGTTTTTTGGGAGTATTCGGAGGTGTTTGATGGTGTTTTTTTGAAGGTGTTCAAATGATGTGCAGAGCATTTTTTGAAGAAGATCAGTGGTGTTCAGAGTTGGTTCAAAGTTAGTCAGTGTGTTAGATATGGTAATGTCTCATGTCATAAGTGTATGAGTTAGTTTTTTTTGTGCTAATGTTGTAAAGTCTGGAGAATGAGGGAGGAGTTTGGGGGGATGAGATGTAATTTAATGAAATGTGTAAGTGTAGATAAATTAGAGCTGTCAAATCTTATTTGGGAGTAATCAAAATGATATTTTGGAAGTGCTTCAGTGTTGTTTGGAAATGTTCAAAAGTGTTTATGTGAGTACTCAAATGCTTTATGAGAGTGTTCGAAGTAATCTTGGGGTTGTTCTGTAGTGAGATGATAAAGGTTGTGGATGAGAGATATTGAGAAAAGGGGGTCTCAAATGATGTATGAGAGTGTTTTGAAGGTGTTCAAAGTAAAGTGAGTAGGTTAGGATAAGTTAGGTTAGGTTATTTTAGGTTAGGTTAGGTTAGGTTAGGTTAGGATAAGTTAGGTTAGGTTAGGATAAGTTAGGTTAGGTTAGATTAGATTAGGATAAGTTAGGTTAGGTTCGTTATTTTAGGTTAGGTTAGGTTAGGATAGGTTAGGTTAGGATAAGTTAGGTTAGGTTAGCTTAGGATAAGTTAGGTTAGGTTAGGTTAGGTTAGGTTAGGATAGGTTAGGTTAGGTTAGGTTAGGACAGGTTAGGATAGGTTAGGTTAGGTTAGGTTAGGTTCGGTAGGTTAGGTAAGGTTAGGTTAGGTTAAGTTAGGTAGTATTCGAGGTGTTTGATGGAGTTAGGTTAGGTTAGGATAGGTTAGGTTAGGTTAGGATAGAGGTGTTTGATGGAGTTAGGTTGGGTTAGGTTAGGTTAGGTTAGGTTAGGATAGAGGTGATTGATGGAGTTAGGTTAGGTTCGGTTAGGTGAGGTTAGGTTAGGTTAGGAATTAGGTTAGGTTAGGTTAGGTTAGGATAGACAGTTGGTCTGGAAAGAGATGATTTTCTACCTTGGATGTTACCCGCATTTCATGGCGTCTGTCTGTCCTGAGTTGACGCAGGTGTTATGTTCTACCTTGGGTGTGAACCGCATTACCCAGTGGTGTTGGGGGGGGGGGAAGGGGTGACCCACAATGAGTCTCTCAGAGCGAGGAAAGTGTTTCTATTCGGAAATCGAGTAAATATTTCTACCATTGAGTGTGTTTACCAACAAGAAAATAATGTTCGATTTTACGATAAAGTTTTCAAAACTAATTTGGAAATATCCAAAAATGGAGTCGTTCAAAGTAATTCTGGAGTACTCTAATGTATTTTGGAAGTGTTCCAATATATTTTAGGTTAGGTTAGGATAGGTTCGGCTAGGTTAGGTTAGGTAAGGTTAAGATAGGTTAGGTTAGGTTAGGTTAGGGTAGGTTAGGTTAGGTTAGGTTAGGTTAAGTTAGGTTAGGCTAGGTTAGGTTAGGTTAGGTTGGGTTAGGTTAAGTTAGGTTAGGTTAGGTTAGGCTAGGTTAGGTTATGTTAGGTAAGGTTAGGTTAGGGTAGGTTCGGTTAGGTTAGGTTAGGTTAGGTTAAGTTAGGTTAGGTTAGGCTAGGTTAGGTTAGGTTAGGATAAGTTAGGTAAGGTTAGGTTAGGTTAGGCTAGGTTAGGATAAGTTAGGTTAGGTTAGGTTAGGTTAGGTTAGGTTAGGTTAGGTTAGGATAAGTTAGGTTAGGTTAGGCTAGGTTAGGGATGTGTGTGTGTGTGTGTGTGTCTGTGTGTGTGTGTGTGTGGGATGTGGGATGTGGGTGTTGTGGGATGTGGGTGTTGTTGTCGAACTAGAGATACCGAAAAGACGTTATAAGTGGGTTGTTTTTGTGACTTTTTCTGATGTAGTGTGTCCCCTTATTAACTTTAATGAACTAAAAGGGTTAAAACGAGAAAAAAAAATGGGAGGTGTGGGTGTTGTGACTTTCTGATGAAATTAGATAAAACGAGAAAAAATTGTGGGTGTTGTGGGTTGTGGGTGTTGTGGGATGTGGGTGTTGATCTTAGTTTATGGTGATTTTGGTGGTGTTTTGAGTGTATTCAGTGGTGTTTTAGTATTCAGTGGTGTATTTGGGAGTACTCAAATGGTGTTTTTGGAAGTGTTTCAGTGTTGTTTGGAAATGTTCAAAGGTGTTCAAAGGTGTTTTGAGTGTGTTCAAATGTTGTTTTTTTGAAGGTGATCAAGGGTGTTCAAGGGTGTTTTGAAGGTGTTCAAAGGTGTTTTGAGGTTATTCAAAGGTGTTTTGAGTGTGTTCAAATGATTATGAGAGTGTTTTGAATGTGTTCAAAGGTGTTTTGAAGGTGTTCAAAGGTGTTTTGAAGGTGTTGAAGGGTGTTTTGAGTGTGTTCAAGGGTGTTTGAAGGTGTTGAAGGGTGTTTTGATTGAATTCAGCGGTGTTTTAGTAGTAATCAGTGGTGTAATTGGGAGTACTCAAATTGTGTTTTTTGGAAGTGTTTCAGTGTTGATTGGAAATGTTCAAAGGTGTTTTTGTGGGATGTTGTTGGAAATGTTCAAAGGTGTTTTTGAAAAGTGTTCAAGAGTGTTTTGAAGGTGTTCAAGGGTTTTGAAGGTGTTGAAGGGTGTTTTGATTGAATTCAGCGGTGTTTTAGTAGTATTCAGTGGTGTAATTGGGAGTACTCAAATTGTGTTTTTTTTTTGGAAGTGTTTCAGTGTTGTTTGGAAATGGTGTTCAAAGGTGTTTTGAGTGTGTTCAAATGTTTTTTTGAAGGTGATCAAGGGTGATCAAGGGTGTTTTTGAAAGTGTTCAAAGGTGTTTTGAGGTTATTCAAAGGTGTTTTGAGTGTGTTCAAATGATTATGAGAGTGTTTTGAATGTATTCAAAGGTGTTTTTGAAGGTGATCAAGGGTGTTTTGAAGGTGTTGAAGGGTGTTTTGAGGTTATTCAAAGGTGTTTTGAAGGTGTTGAAGGGTGTTTTGATTGAATTCAGCGGTGTTTTAGTAGTAATCAGTGGTGTAATTGGGAGTACTCAAATTGTGTTTTTTGGAAGTGTTTCAGTGTTGATTGGAAATGTTCAAAGGTGTTTTTGAAGGTGTTCAAGAGTGTTTTGAAGGTGTTCAAGGGTGTTTGAAGGTGTTGAAGGGTGTTTTGATTGAATTCAGCGGTGTTTTAGTAGTAATCAGTGGTGTAATTGGGAGTACTCAAATAGTGTTTTGGAAATGTTCATGGGTGTTGTGGGATGTGGGTGTTGTGGGTGTTGTTGTCGAACTAGAGATACCGAAAAAAAAATGTTATAAGTGGGTTGTTGTTGGGACTTTTTCTGATGTAGTGTGTCCCCTTATTAACTTTAATGAACTAAAAGGGTTAAAACGAGAAAAAAAATGGGGGGTGTGGGTGTTGTGACTTTCTGATGAAATTAGATAAAACGAGAAAAAAATTGTGGGTGTTGTGGGTTGTGGGTGTTGTGGGATGTGGGTGTTGATCTTAGTTTATGGTGATTTTGGTGGTGTTTTGAGTGTATTCAGTGGTGTTTTAGTATTCAGTGGTGTATTTGGGAGTACTCAAATGGTGTTTTTGGAAGTGTTTCAGTGTTGTTTGGAAATGTTCAAAGGTGTTCAAAGGTGTTTTGAGTGTGTTCAAATGTTGTTTTTTTGAAGGTGATCAAGGGTGTTCAAGGGTGTTTTGAAGGTGTTCAAAGGTGTTTTGAGGTTATTCAAAGGTGTTTTGAGTGTGTTCAAATGATTATGAGAGTGTTTTGAATGTGTTCAAAGGTGTTTTGAAGGTGTTCAAAGGTGTTCAAAGGTGTTTTGAAGGTGTTGAAGGGTGTTTTGAGTGTGTTCAAGGGTGTTTGAAGGTGTTGAAGGGTGTTTTGATTGAATTCAGCGGTGTTTTAGTAGTAATCAGTGGTGTAATTGGGAGTACTCAAATTGTGTTTTTTGGAAGTGTTTCAGTGTTGATTGGAAATGTTCAAAGGTGTTTTTGAAAAGTGTTCAAGAGTGTTTTGAAGGTGTTCTGGGAGTATTCAGAGGTGATTTGGGGGTGTTCGAATGATGTTTTTGGAGTATTTCAGTGTTGTTTGGAAATGTATAAAGGTATTTTTTGTGAGTATTCAAATGATTTATGAGAGTGTTTTGAAGATGTTCAAAGTAAAAGTGCGTATTTAACTTCGTAATATGTAAAATTGTGAGTAGTGAATTTAACGAAAGTGGATGTAAGCGATGTGGTGACTTTCTGATGCATGTGTCCCCTTATTAACTTTAATGAACTAAAAGGGTTAAAACGAGAAAAATTGGGGGTTATGAGTGAAAATTGTGAGGTGTTGGTTGGAGTGTGAGGGTTTGGGAGGGTGGGTAAAAGGGTAGACAAGATTCAACCTGTGTGCTGGGTCCTTTTTAGTTCATTTAACTTAATGAGAGGAATACTGACGTCACTGACCGCCGAGTAAACACCCTTCATTAGACCTGTAGTAAGCATGCCCCATAGGAGGAGTTCATTTGAATGCTTACCCCCAGAGGGGGGAATCCAAAAACCTTGATCCAAGGAGATGGAGTCTTGGTATTATCGAGAAATTTTGGGGTGGGAGTGAAAGTGAGAGGGGTAATCCAAAAATTTGATCCAAGGAGATGGAGACTTTGATTTCGAGAAAAACTTGATCCGAGGAGATGGAGAATTTCGAAACCCCCATAGGGGGGAATCCAAAAAACTTGATCCGAGGAGATGGAGTCATGGTATTATCGAGAAATTTTTGGGATTGGGGGGTGAAAGTGGGAGGGGGAACCTTAAAAATTTGAATTAGACACATGTGCAACTCTTGGGTATTTTTATTAAGGAAACGTTTCGCCACACAGTGGCTTCATCAGTCCATACAAAGGATAAACTTGAAGAACAGGAGGAGAATGAGGTAATCAGTCCCTCAACCTGATGGACTGACCACATCGACTCAAGGTTGATGGACTGATTACCTCATTCTCCTTCTGTTCTTCAAGTTTATCCTTTGTATGGACTGATGAAGCCACTGTGTGGCGAAATGTTTCCTCAATAAAGATACCCAAGAGTTGCACATGTGTCTAATTTATCAACGTGTCGGTTCTTTGAACCGGATCAGTACAACAAGGTCCTAGATGCACTAGAAGACAAAAAGAATGCAGATGTAATATATACAGACTTTGCAAAAGCCTTCGACAAGTGTGACCATGGCGTAATAGCGCACAAAATGCGTGCTAAAGGAATAACAGGAAAAGTCGGTCGATGGATCTATAATTTCCTCACTAACAGAACACAGAGAGTAGTCGTCAACAGAGTAAAGTCCGAGGCAGCTACGGTGAAAAGCTCTGTTCCACAAGGCACAGTACTCGCTCCCATCTTGTTCCTCATCCTCATATCCGACATAGACAAGGATGTCAGCCACAGCACCGTGTCTTCCTTTGCAGATGACACCCGAATCTGCATGACAGTGTCTTCCATTGCAGACACTGCAAGGCTCCAGGCGGACATCAACCAAATCTTTCAGTGGGCTGCAGAAAACAATATGAAGTTCAACGATGAGAAATTTCAATTACTCAGATATGGTAAACACGAGGAAATTAAATCTTCATCAGAGTACAAAACAAATTCTGGCCACAAAATAGAGCGAAACACCAACGTCAAAGACCTGGGAGTGATCATGTCGGAGGATCTCACCTTCAAGGACCATAACATTGTATCAATCGCATCTGCTAGAAAAATGACAGGATGGATAATGAGAACCTTCAAAACTAGGGAGGCCAAGCCCATGATGACACTCTTCAGGTCACTTGTTCTATCTAGGCTGGAATATTGCTGCACACTAACAGCACCTTTCAAGGCAGGTGAAATTGCTGACCTAGAAAATGTACAGAGAACCTTCACGGCGCGCATAACGGAGATAAAACACCTCAATTACTGGGAGCGCTTGAGGTTCCTAAACCTGTATTCCCTGGAACGCAGGCGGGAGAGATACATGATTATATACACCTGGAAAATCCTAGAGGGACTAGTACCGAACTTGCACACGAAAATCACTCACTACGAAAGCAAAAGACTTGGCAGACGATGCAACATCCCCCCAATGAAAAGCAGGGGTGTCACTAGCACGTTAAGAGACCATACAATAAGTGTCAGGGGCCCGAGACTGTTCAACTGCCTCCCAGCATACATAAGGGGGATTACCAACAGACCCCTGGCAGTCTTCAAGCTGGCACTGGACAAGCACCTAAAGTCGGTTCCTGACCAGCCGGGCTGTGGCTCGTACGTTGGTTTGCGTGCAGCCAGCAGTAACAGCCTGGTTGATCAGGCTCTGATCCACCAGGAGGCCTGGTCACAGACCGGGCCGCGGGGGCGTTGACCCCCGGAACTCTCTCCAGGTAAACTCCAGGTAAGGTCGTTTGGAGGGGAGTGGCAGTGTGGGGTTTGGATGGGAGTAGAAGTGTGGTGTTTGGAGGGAAGTAACAGTGTGGCGTTTGGAAGGGAGTAGCAGTGTGGTGCTTGAAGGGGGAATAACAGTGTGATATTAGAAAAGGAGTGTGTGGCGTGTTGTTTGAAGGGGAGGGTATAGCATGGTGTTGGAAAGGGAGGGGGTGTCGTGTTGTTGAAAAGGAAGGGGGGTGTCGTGTTGTTTGAAGGGGAGAGGGTGTCGTGTGAGGGGGGGTCGTGTTGTTTGAAGGGGAGGAGGTGTCATGGTGTTGGGCGGGACATTGTTGTGTTTTTCAGAAAAGGGGTGGTTTGGAAGTGGCGTGGGCAGCTCGGTGATTGGGAGTGGATGGCTCCGTAGTGAGTGGGGCAGCATATTGGAGGGAGATGACTGGCGTGGCATTAGGCAGGACAGCATTTTGTTTGGAACAGAAATGGTGGCATGGTAGTGGGCGATAGCGTGATAGGGGGCTGGTCTGCGTGGTGTTTGGAGGGCTGAGTAGAGCAGCGTATAGTGTTTGGAGCAGTGGCCGGGTAGTGGGTGGGGAAGTAAGGTATTTGAAGTAAGGTATTAGAGATGGAAAGTGGTGTGGTTGTAGGCAGGGCTGCTTAGTGTTTGGGATGTTGGTGTGGTAATGTTCAGGGCTGCTTATGTGTGAAAGAGTGGTGTGGTATGGCATGGGTCAGTGCAGTTATTCCAGTGGAGGGGTGGAGTAGAAGTAGAATGGGAGGCGTGGTGTTTGGAGGGGTGGCACTGTAGTGGGTAGAGGAATTGGAGGACATGTTTGTTGTGGTAGTTGGTTGACTGGGGTATAATGTGTGGAGGTGGCGAAGGAATAGGTAAGGCAGCCTGGTATTTGGAGGGTTAGCGTGTCAGAGTACAGGGCAGGGTGGTGCCATTAATTGATCCTGTATCCTTTTATGAATAACCATGTATCCTGGTGAGTGGGGAACCACGTGTCCTGGTGGATGGGCGACTATGCATACTGATTTCTTCTGAACCTTGCATCGTCACGGGTCTGTGACTATGTGCATGGTTAGCAAGGAACCATATTTCTTGGTGAGCTGGGAATAATTAACATTAGTTGCAGTGAAATTATGTATCACAAAAAACAGAAGAACTTATTTTATGGTAAACATATTACTATGTATTCTAGTATCGTGCCTTGTGAAAGATCCTGTTTCCAGGTGGGAGAGTCGGTTAATATGTTTCATGATAAGTAGGAAACTGTGTATGCAGTTATCCAGAGGTTCGTATAATTTGTTGAGTGGAAGACCATGTATCCTGGTGTGAAGGGAATCATGTAGCTTTATTGAATGGAGCTTCTTGTATCATTAACTTGCGAAGAAAAGTACATCCTCGTGAATGGTGGAACATATTCTCTGGTTGACGGGGAAGACCTTGTAACTTGAGAAGAGGAGCGTAACATATTGTGATGGGTGAGGTACAATGTGTTTTGGTGATCAAAAGTTATTGTATCTTGGTGGGGGGCAGAGTCTTCATATTGATTAGCCATGGATCATGTATCCTAGGCGGTGGGGGACGTTGTATCTTGATAGGTAAGCGACAATGTATCATATATTGCAAGGAATTTTATATCCTTTGGGCTGGTCAATGTTGTTTATGGAGGTGATGAAAGAGGAGATCAGTAGTTTACTGTTGATCGTGATCCTGACTTGTTTGTCAACAACTATAAAATATCTTTTGTTGAAGAAACTAGTTTTTTGGTTCCATTACTCAAGGAAATTTTTATCATTTGCAAGGTTGTCTATAAGGAGTCTCTTATACATTTAATTTCATATAAACTAAAGGGCAAAAACTTTAGAATATTTATTAAAAAAAATATATATATATTTCTATTTTACTAATAAGACACTGATCACCAACACAATAATGGATGAATATAAATTATATAAATTAACATTTTGAAATGCATTTTTTAATTTTCGTTATTTAAACGCTTGGATATTTTTTCTGGAGACTGACCTGTACTGCAGCCATGCGCACCCAGTCTGCTGGTCCTACCACCAGGACAGCCATTAAGTATCGTGGGAGAGGTTCCCTCCCGTATAAGAATGTCCAGTCTATCCTTGACCACAGAGATGTACGTTTATGATAGTTGAAAGTGTCCTTATTAATAGAACGAGTTTCAAAAACGTTTGCGCGGACACTTGGGGTCACATAGTGTTGATCCAGATGCAACTCACTGGTCACACCCTGTGTCCACGCTTCTCTCACTACACCGTAAGTGTCTGTATATAAGAGAAAAATTTGTCAAAAATATTTTGACTTTATATGTTGATTTTCACTACTTTGTTAAAGACAGACTTTACTTAGCAATATACATATAACAAGCCCTTGCTGTTATCATCAATATTATACTAAGTTTTGGGAATTAAGTAAGAACATTACTTATTAAAGCATTAATAAATGAGAGATCTTCGTGTTACACAATACACAAATAACTCGCACATAGAAGAAAGGGGCTTAGGACAACGTTTCGGTCCGACATGGACCATTTACAAAGTCACACTAACGAAAAGGAGAGCGGGATTGGTAAATACAGGCAGGAGGTGGTAGTAGTAGTAGCAATGGAGGTGGAAGGAAGTCGTAGTGGGGAAGTAGTAAGAAGGAGGGGCCAGTCAAATGCTAAAAAATAGGAGCACTGCAAGGGAGCTAGGTGCCCACACTGGGTAGGAGCAAGAACACAGAGAGTTGGGGGAATAAATAAACAAATAATGAAGGAACAAATACACAAGACAGAAGGAAGACACCCCAAAGGTTTTCCTCTGTCAGGCCATAATATATATATATATATATATATATATATATATATATATATATATCTATATATATATATATATATATATATATATATATATATATATCTATATATATATATAGATATATATATATATATATATATATATATATATATATATATATAGATATATATATATATATATACTTTGTTTTTAAGCTTACCAAAATCAGCTGGAGCAAGAATCACTAAGTTGATGATGCCAAGTGACAATGTAGTTTCAGTAATAAGATGCATCATTACTGAGTTTGTAACTGTTACTGGTGACGGCGTCATCCTTCCTCTCAAGGCAGATGTGCCACCAGAAATCCCAGTGAAGAGTCCTTGCACAGCAAAACTTAAAAGAAAAATACAAAGAATGTTCTTAGAAAAGCAGTTGGAAATTTGCCATGAAAGCGTAAAGTTCAGATAAATTTCGAACAGCAAAACATGCAAATAAATCTCCTTTAATTCTGGAACCCATATTTATACTATTAATTATGAAGGAAATGTATGTTAAAACCATGATGTAAGTAGATGTAGCTCAGATATTATTGCGCCATCAGAGAAGCATAGAGAGCATTTCCTTAACACATCTTCTCCACAGAGACTTCAGTGTCAGAAAAAGGATTAGAGAAGAGATAAAAAAAATTAATGAAGAGAAATGTAAATATATGAATGTGTTTCACGCATGTATGCATATATATATATATATATATATATATATATATATATATATATATATATATATATATATATATATATATATATATATATATATATATATATATATATATATATATATATATATATATATACAAAACAACCACTCTGAAAGAATAGAGAAATTCCAAGCGCTTTCGTGACTACTCACATTATCAAGGAACTATGAAAGTGAAGCATCCAAGGAAGCTATATAAGGGGGTCCGGCCAGCACCTCACTATCAGATCCCACAACGGTTAAACACGTGACGCGCGGCGAGCCAACTTGGATAGGTCCTTTGCAAAACTCACCCCCAAGCTATTTATTTGTCCAGTGTATTATTAAATTCTTCCCAAATTCTATTAATTATAAATGGATCTAATTTATATAAACCAAAGGAAATATAATATATATATATATATATATATATATATATATATATATATATATATATATATATATATATATATATATATATATATATATATATATATATATATATATATAGGTGTCAATATATGTCGTGCCGAATATGCAAAACTGGCCAATTAGCCCCCCCCCCCCTCCCGCGCCCCCCCCCCACCCCGCCCTCGCGCCGACCCCCCCGCCCACCGCGCCCTCGCGCCCGCCCGCGCCCCTCGCGCCCGTCCGTCGCGCCCGCTCGCGCCTTCTGCAGCTCCTTCCGCAGCGTCGTCCGGATCGCCCCCGCTCCCCGAATTTTTTTCCGATTCTTTTCGAATTTTTTTGAATTTCATTTTCTTATGATCTCCATCTCCTCCGATCAAGTTTTTTGGATTCCCCCCTCTGCGTGTAAGCATTCAAAATGGATTCCCACTTTCACCCCAAATATTCCTGCTCTACTTCCTTGGATCAAGTTTTTTGGATTCCCCCCTCTGGGGGTAAGCATTCAAAATGAACTCCCACTTTCACCACAAATATTCCTGCTCTACTTCCTTGGATCAAGTTTTTGGATTCCCCCCTCTGGGGGTAAGCATTCAAAATGGACTCCCACTTCCATCCCAAATATTCCTACTCTACTTCCTTGGATCAAGTTTTTCCCCCCTCTGGGTAAGCATCCAAAATACTCCCACTTTCACCCCAAATATTCCTGCTCTACTTCCTTGGATCAAGTGTTTTGGATTCCCCCCTCTGGGGGTAAGCATTCAAAATGGACTTCCAATTCCTCGGATCAAGTTTTTCTCGATCAATAATACAAACCATCCACTTCTACCCCAAATATTTCTCCTCCATCTCCTTGGATCAAGTTTTTCCGATAATACAAAAGACTCCATCTCCTTGGATCAAGTTTTTGGATTCTCCCCTCTGGGGGTAAGCATTCAAATGAACTCCTCCTATGGGGCATGGTACTTTCTCTTACTACAGGTCTAAACAAGTGTGACGTCACCCCACCTGTGTTTACTCGGCGGTCAGTGACGTCACGTGATGACCTCACACATACAGGCTGAATCTTGTCGACTTCCCCCTATGTCAGTGACGTCACGTGATGACCTCACACATACAGGCTGAATCTTGTCGACTTCCCCCTATGTCAGTGACGTCACGTGATGACCGCACACACAGGCTGAATCTTGTCGAGCAGACAATAACTTAAAATGCAGGATAACACTATTTATTATACAACCAATGCATTTCATATACATCCAACAAAAAAAAATCATTGAAAAAAGGTACAATTCATTGACTAAAATCAACATATTTTTCTCTTGAAGAAATTCTATGAATTTTTGTTCTGGATCATCTTCGTCGTCACCATCTCAGTATTACACATTTCATATACAACATAGGGAAAACATTACACATTTTCACTCTTAACCCAGGATAACCCAATTACTTCCACATTTTTTCGTTAATACCCACAACAATCCACAATTTCTTTACAAAAGATTCACTCTCCTCAAGTCTAGACATTTTTCTCGTTTTAACTATTTCATCTCAGGTCACTCCCCACGAAGTAACCTTCTCTCTCTCCTTCTCCCCACCCTCCCAAACCCTCACACTCCCACCAACACCTCACAATTTTCACTCATAACCCACAATTTTTCTCGTTTTAACTATTTCATCAGAAAAAGTCACCACAACACTTACAACTTATAACCACTTTTCGATTAATTCACTAGTCACAATTTTACATATTACGAAGTTAATACGCACACACACCTCACTTTACTTTGAACACCTTCAAAACACTCTCATAAATCATTTGAATACTCACAAAAATACCTTTGAACATTTCCAAACAACACTGAAACACTTCCAAAATATCATTTTGAGTACTCCCAAATACACCACTGAATACTACTAAAACACCACTGAATACAGTCAAAACACCACCAAAATCACCATAAACTAAGATCAACATAACAGACTAACACCCATTTTCACACAAATCCCCTCAAATCACTATAACCAAGACGATTACCAATTTCTATGAGTACACTCACCTCCAACTAAGATATAACATGAGTGCAAAAAAAAAAAACATGAACACAATCCAAACACACACGAACACTTATAACAGAATCACTTCTTTTTCGGTATCTCTAGTTCGACAACAACGCCCACAACCCACAACACCCACATCCCACAGCACCCACATCCCACAACACCCACAACCCGTTTTCTCGTTTTAACTAATTTCATCAGAAAAGTCACAACAACCCACAACTTATAACCACTTTTTCAGCATCTCTAGTTCGACAACATCACCCACAACCCACATCACCCACAATCCACAACACCCACAACCCACAACAACAAAACACAACAACAACCCACAAAAACAACCCACAACTTATAACCACTTTTCAGCATCTCTAGTTCGACATCACCCACAACCCACAACACCCACAATCCACAACACCCACAACCCACAACACCCACAACCCACATCACCCACACCCCACAACACCCACATCCCACATCACCCACAACCCATAACACCCACAACAACAACCCACTTATAACATCTTTTCGGTATCTCTAGTTCGACAACAACACCCACAACCCACAACACTCACAACCCACAACACCCACAACAACAACCCACTTATAACAACTTTTTTGATATCTCTAGTTCGACAACAATACCCACAACCCACAACACCCACAACACCCACAACCCACATCACCCACAACAACAACCCACTTATAACATCTTTTCGGTATCTCTAGTTCGACAACAACACCCACAACCCACAACACCCACAACCCACAACACCCCACAACCCACAATTTTTTCTCGTTTTAACTAATTTCATCAGAAAAGTCACAACAACCCACAACAACATCCCACTTATAACATCTTTTTCGATATCTCTAGTTCGACAACAATACCCACAACCCTCATCACTTATCAATTTATTCACAATTTTTTCTACACCCTCCAATCTTTTCCAATGTATCATAACTTTTCACTTCTATAATTTCTTTTATAATATTCACACATTTCCGTTATTTTCAGTAAAATCCCCCCATATTTCATTAAATTTCTAATACAACCCTCCCCATACCCCTCTCCATCTCACCCACATTTCTTCACATCCACTCACCCATCTCCCAACACACCTCTTCAGAACAAACACAAAAAAATCACATTTCACATCCACAAATGTTCAATGTTGAAGTAGGTCGTGCCCAAGAATTAGGCAAGCGAAGAATTCCCAAGTATTAAGATCCCAAGAAGTTGCAGTGTCTGACAGGTTTGTAGATGAATGGTTCAGAGAACCGACATGAGTTGCACATGTGTCTAATTTATCAACATGTCGGTTCTCTGAACCATTCATCTACAAACCTGTCAGACACTGCAACTTCTTGGGATCTTAATACTTGGGAATTCTTCGCTTGCCTAATTCTTGGGCACGACCTACTTCCACCACATGTGTCTAATTTATCAACATGTCGGTTCTCTGAACCATTCATCTACAAACCTGTCAGACACTGCAACTTCTTGGGATCTTAATACTTGGGAATTCTTCGCTTGCCTAATTCTTGGGCACGACCTACTTCAACATTGAACAAATGTTACACGACCTATGACTGCTGCACCTCTCCTGCCAACGGTTTATAAGCTCCTTCTCAGCACGTATGCCGTATTCTATTCAAGATTGATGGACTGACCACATCGACTCAAGGTTGAGGGACTGATTACCTCATTCTCCTCCTGTTCTTCAAGATTCTCCTTTGTATGGACTGATGAAGCCACTGTGTGGCGAAACGTTTCCTCAATAAAGATACCCAAGAGTTGCACATGTGTCTAATTTATCATCAGTGGATCTGCATACTCCTAGCCCCCCAAGCCTGACCGGAAGTGATGCTTGCAACCACTGTCCATCTTCAAGGGAAAGATTCAATACACTCTCGAGCATGGTCTTAAGGAGAGAGTCATATTCCTTGAGTTTTGGACTGCTGAAGGCTGGGGAGCATCTCAGAAAGTAGGTAAGTTCTGGGATTGACAGGCACCTGGTGATTAGGTAGAAGGTAGCGTGTGTGTCAATGTCTTTTATTCTGCTTTCCATCTTCCGGAGGTCTGAGACTTTTTTCTAGGATCAGATCGATGGCATTGGACCCAAGAGGAGCACCAAGGAGAGTGCTATTGGCTGGATCAATGGCTCGTGCTCCTGGTAAAATGGCGCTAATATTTTGAATCATCTGTTGATTGGTAGAAACTATTTCATATTTGGTGTGGTTTAAAGAAAGGCCCAGGCTTTCTCCCATGTGTTTAATTTTACTGATGTCCTCTAGGAGAGATTCTGTTGTGCCAGCTAGGGTACCATCATCCATGAACCAGATATTGAGCTCACTGGAGAGTGCTTCTGTGACTTCCTTGATGACCAAACAGAATAGAAAGGGGGCGAGAGGGTTTCCCTGTTGCATGCCCTCACATGAGTTAATTTCATGGTCCCCAAACAATAGTTTGGAAGTCACACTATAACACGATTCTGTGAAGGGATAAAGGGAGGGGAAGTTTCTATAAAATGCTTGGAGAGCAGCATCCCTTCTGACTGAGTTGAAAGCATTGGCAAAGTCCAATTTGACCAAGGCTTTTTCATCGGACATGTTTTTGATATATACTCGTGCTGCGTGGGCAGCTGCTTCACAGCCCTGTTGAATGCTGAAGCCAAGCTGAGTTGGTTTCAGCATTGCAGCAGTCTCTTGGCTCACCCTTCTTACTGCAGCCTTAGCATCTAGGCGCCGAAGGGTGTTGCCTACTGCAATGGGCCTGATTTCGCTATCCTTTTTCTGGAGGGCACACAAAGAGGCACCAAAGAAAAGGGGTCCGATGGCATCTGGACCACTGCTAGCCAGGCACAGGTTGGAAAATTTGGTGAGTTCAGATAGCAGCCTCTCTGAAACATCACCAAGTGCTGGATTGAGTATTTGTTTTAAGTGTTGAGGCCTTAAACCGGTGAAACCTCCTGCTGAGCCCTGTGGAAATGACATAGCAGCTTTATACACATCAGCATTCTGTAAGGTTAGATGTTCTTCGCCTGCTGAAATGTCAGGGAGGTCAATGTTGGTACTAGGAGCCCTGGGTGGATGTTTGTCCTTCAGAGCTTGCGCAGTGCTGACGTTCTTGGGAGCGATGGTATCCTCACTAGTTGTAAGCCTCAGAGCTCCAATAGTATTATCCTCTTCTGTTTTTTTGCTAATTTGGGCTCTGATTTTTGAGGCGTCGGGTGTCCTGTTGTTGGCATTTGCTCGGCGGGTGTTTGACGCCCTAGAAGGGATACGGACGAGGTTGTCATCCCTTGGGAATGCATTTATTGCCCTAATAACATGTGTTGCTAGTGACTTGTCCCTCGTTGGTGGGACAGCCAAACAGGCATTGCCAAAAAGCAGCAGGTTGTGCCAGGATCTGTTGTTTGAAGGAGCATCGTTGACTGTCTTCAGAAGGTCAGTGAATTCGCTAGCAGCTTGAGGGCGAGCTGCTTTGGAGTTATGTGTCAGAGTCCTGGTGGATGTTAATTTGATTGCAGATTTGAGGTCCTCTGTAGAGGTGAAGTCACGGTAGCTGTCAGCGCTGTCTGCTGGGAGGGGCTATTGGTTGTTTTCATTTGGAGCTCTCCTGGAGCCTAGACATCCATTGTGTGCACTGATGTTGTCAGTTGAGGGACTGATTGCACATTCCCTGCAGCACACCCGGCAAATGCCTTATGAACGACGGCTTTGGCTCAGTCGTGAAGATTCCTGTGAACCCGCGACTACTTGTGACATTGCTGATATCCTGGGGTGGGAGGGCGCCAGCTGTGGGGTGACGGGTGAAGGACAGAAGGGATGCATGGGGGATGAGGGTGGGGGAGTAGCGAGCGGCATAACTTGTAATTGGTGATCACAGTAAACTTTTGAACTTATGTTACTTATACTTCTTGAGATAAATCCAAGTAATCTGTTAGCATTGTTGCGCACACTAAGTCACTACTCTCTTGGCTTTAGATTTCTGCTTACCATGACTCCCAAGACTTTTTCACATTCTGTATGATCAAGCTCTATTTTACCTAGATTATAGCTTCGAGGGTTATTTTCATTACCAAGGAATAGTACCTTACACTTATCCACATTGAACTTCATTTGCCATTTTTCAGACCAGGACATTAATTTGTCCAAATCCTCCTGGAGTTCATTGCTATCCTCCTCAGAATGAATTATACGGCCTATCTTTGTATCATCAGCAAATTTACTCATGTCACTCGTAATTCCTTCATCAAGGTCATTAATGTAAATTATGAACAAGAGAGGGCCTAAAACTGATCCTTGTGGAACGCCACTAGTGACTAACTCCCATTCAGATTTCACCCCATTAATGGTAACTCTCTGCTTTCTATTTGTAAGCCATGCTTCTGTCCATGGTAGAACTTTACCACCTATATCATGAGCTGCCACTTTTCTTAAGAGGTACTCTATCGCAGGCTTTACTAAAATCCAAATAAACAATATCATATTCTTTATCGCTCTCAACTGCCTCAAATGTTCTATGTTTGTCAGGCAGGAACGACCTCTCGTGAATCCATGGTGAGATTCATTTATCAAGTTATGCTCTTCAAGGTGACTTCTAATAATGTCAGCTATAATCGATTCTAATAACTTGCCCACTATAGATGTCAGGCTTATTGGACGGTAATTTGAAGCAGTGGACTTATCCCCTGATTTGAATATAGGAACCACATTAGCCATCTTCCACAACTCTGGCACAACACCGGTAAGGATGGACGCATTAAACACACTCGTTAATGGCTGACTAAGCTCCATCTTGCATTCCATAAGTTCCCTGGAAAACAACTCATCGGGTCCCGGGGACTTATTTTGCTTCAGTTTGTCTATCTGTTTAATAACCATGTCCCTCGTGACATTAATATTAGTTAATTTAAATTCACCATGAACTAATTAATTGTTAATTGCTGGAATCTCATTTACGTCTTCCTGTGTAAAAACTGACAAAAAATAGTCATTAAATAAGGAACACATTTCCAGTTCGTTATCCGTCAGCTGTCCATTCCCAATTTTCAAAGGTCCTACTTTTTCCTTCACCTTCGTCCTATACACTTGAAAGAACCCCTTTGGATTAGTCTTTGATTCATTAGCAACTCTAATTTCATAGTCACGTTTAGCCTTTCTAATCCCCTTTTTTACTTCTCTTTTAAGCTGGACATATTGGTCAGTAAGGTTAACATCTCTTCTGATGCGCCTATAAATTCCCCTTTTCCCCCCTAATAGATGCTTTAGACTCCTGTTAACCTATTTGGGATCATTGTTATTAGACCTAATTTCTCTCTGGGGAATGTATATACTCTGAGCACGGTGTACATTACTAAGAAAAAATCATAAACACAGATCCCTTCATAATCATAAGTATGATCATCGTCAATAAAATCATTAGCTAGATAACCCCAATCGAGATTTGACAGATGTTCCCTAAGTCCATTCTAATCGGCAGAACGAAAATCTGGGATTTTCACCGTATTATCATTATTCTTGTATTCCCAATTAATGCTGAAACTTGTCGGTTTTTCAAACCATTCATCACAATGCTGAAAGTGATGGACCTGTGATCACTTGCGCCAAGATCCTCAGCGATCTCCAGACTATTTACGAGTGTTTCCTTATTTGACAAGACTAGGTCTAGCAAATTATTACCCCTGGTAGGCTCTGTTACACACTGTTTCAGAAAACAGTCCTGAACTGTTTCCATAAAGTCACTGGATTCTAGATTACCGGTCAAAGAATTCCAGTCAATTTGACTAAAGTTAAAATCCCCTACTATCACTATGTTACTGTGTCCAGAAGCCCTAACAATTTCGTCCCAAAGAAGTCTCCCTCTATCGTGATCCAAGCCTGGAGGTCGGTATATTACACCTAGAATTAGTTTTTCTTGACCTTCTACAGACTCTACCCACAGAGAATCTGTTACTGTTCCATCTATTTTTATACCTGTTTTTATGCAACAGTTAATATTTTCTCCCACATATAATGCAACTTCTCCTCCCTTCCCATTACATCTATCCGCATGGAAGAGCTTAAACCATTGAATATTACATACACTCAGCAATCATATCCCGACTCTTTAAATCATACCAGGTTTCAGATAATGCAATTACATCAAAGTTCCCAGCACATGCTACCAAACGTAGTTCATTAATCTTATTTCTTGCACTTCCACGGTTAGCATAAAATACAATCATATGTTTTTTCTTCTGCACATTTTTCCTGTTGATCTTTGTTTTTACACAATTTCTGAAATTATCATTACCCAGAGTTACTCTATGACAGTTACTATTAAGATTATTAATATCAGAGCATAAGTCAATATATCCATACAGATTATTTAAATTTTTTAAACCTTTACCTCTAACTAATCCTAGTTTAAAGTCCTAACAACCCACTCATCTGAGCTAGCAAGAAAACCCACACCTGCCCTGGAAAAGTGAACCCCATCCCTGGCATATATGTCATTTCGGTCATAGAAGTTGTCCCAGTTGTCAATGAATGGTACTGCATTATCCTTACAGTGTTTATCCAGCCAACAATTAATACCAAATGCTCTTGACAACCATTCATTTCCAACACAACTTCTTGGCAAAATGCCACATATAACAGGGCGCCCCCCCCTCTCTCATGGCCATCAATACTGCACTCTCATGGTCATCAACACTGCACTCTCATGGCCATCAATACTGCACTCTCATGGTCATCAATACCACACTCTCATGGCCATCAGCACTGCACTCTCAGGGCCATCAATACTGCACTCATAGGGTCATCAATACTGCAATCTCATGGTCATCAATACTGCACTCTCATGGCCATCAATACTGCACTCTCATGGCCATCAATACTACACTCTCATGGCCATCGATACTGCGTTCTCATGGTCATCAATACTTCACTCCAAGGGCCATAAATACTGCACTCTCATGGTCATCAATACTCAACTCTCTTGGTCATCAATACGGCACTCTCATGGCCATCAACATTGCACTCTCATGGTCATCAATACTGCACTCTCATGGACATCAATACTGCACTCTCTTGGTCATCAGTACTGCATTCTCATGGTCATCAATACTGCATTCTCATGGCCATCAATACTGCAATCTCATTGCCATCAATACTGCACTCTCATGATCATCAATACTGAACTCTCATGGTCATCAATACGGCACTCTCATGGCCATCAATACTGCACTCTCATAGTCATCAATACTGCACTCTCATGGACATCAATACTGCACTCTCATGGTCATCAGTACTGCACTCTCATGGTCATCAACACTGCACTCTCATGGCCATCAATACTGCACTCTCATTGCCATCAATACTGCACTCTCATGTCCATCAATACTGCACTCTCATGGTCATCAATACTGCACTCTCATGGCCATCAATACTGCACTCTCATGACCATCAATACTGCACTCTCATGGCTGTCAATACTGCACTCTAAAGATCATAAATACTGCAATCTCATGGCCATCAATACTGCACGCTCATGGCCATCAATACTGCATTCTCATGGCCAACAATGCTGAACTCTCATTGCCATCAATACTGCATTCTCATGGCCTTCAATACTGCACTCTTATGGCTATCAATACTGCACTCTCATGGTCATAAATACTGCACTCACATGGCCATTAATACTGCACTTTCATGGCCATCAATACTGCAATCTCATGGCCAAAAATACTGCACTCTCATTCCCATCAATACTGCACTCTGATGGTCATCAATACTGCACTCACATCGCCATCAATACTGCACTCTCATGGTCATCAATACTGCACTCTCATGGCCATCAATACTGCACTCTCATGGCCAACAATACTGCACTCTCATGGTCATCAATACTGCACTCTCATTGCCATCAATACTGCACTCTCATGGCCATCAATACTGCACTCTCATGGTCATCAATACTGCACTCTCATGGTCATCAATACTGCACTCTCATGGTCATCAATACTGCACTCTCATGGTCATCAATACTGCACTCTCATGGCCATCAATACTGCACTCTCATGGCCATCAATACTGCACTCTCATGGTCATCAATACTGCACTCTCATGGTCATCAATACTGCACTCTCCTGGTCATCAATACTGCACTCTCATGGTCATCAATACTGCACTCTCATGTCAATCAATACTGCACTATAGGCCATCGATACTGCACTCTCATGGCTTTCAATGCTGCACTCTCATGGTCATCAATTCTGCACTCTCATGGCTTTCAATGCTGCACTCTCATGTCCTTCAATACTGCACTCTCATGGTCATCAATACTGCACTCTCATGGCTTTCAATGCTGCACTCTCATGTCCTTCAATACTGCACTCTCATGGTCATCAATTCTGCACTCTCATGGTCATCAATACTGCAATCTCATGGCCATCAATACTGCACTCTCATGGCTTTCAATGCTGCACTCTCATGGCCATCAATACTGCACTCTCATGGCTTTCAATGCTGCACTCTCATGTCCTTCAATACTGCACTCTCATGGTCATCAATTCTGCACTCTCATGGTCATCAATACTGCAATCTCATGGCCATCAATACTGCACTCTCATGGCCATCAACTCTGCACTCTCAAGGAAGTCAATACTGCACTCTCATGGTCATCAATACTGCACTCTCATGGCCATCAATACTGTACTCTCATGGCCATCAATACTGCACTCTCATGGCCATCAATACTGCCCTCTCATGGTCATAAGTACTGCACTCTCATGGTCATTAATACTGCACTCTCATGGTCATCAGTACTGCACTCTCGTGGTCATCAATACTGCACTCTCATGGCAATCAATACTGCACTCTCATGGCCATCAATACTGCACTCTCATGGCTATGAATACTGCACTCTCATGGCCATCAATACTGCACTCTCAAGGCTATCAATACTGAACTCTCATGGTCATCAATACTGCACTCTCATGGCCATCAATACTCCATTCTCATAGTCATCAATACTGCACTCTCATGGCAATCAATACTGCACTCTCATGGTCATCAAAACTGCACTCTAATGGTCATCAATATTGCATTCTCATGGTCATCAATACTGCACATTCATGGTCATCAATACTGCGCTCTCATGGCCATCAATACTGCACTCTCATGGTGATCAATACTGCACTCTCATCGTCATCAATACTGCACTCTCTTGGATATCAATACTGCACTCTCATGGCCATCAATACTGCACTCTCATGGCCATCAATACTGCACTCTCATGGTCATCAGTACTGCACTCTCATGGACTTCAATACTGCACTCCCATGGTCATCAGTACTGCACTCTCATGGCCATCAATACTGCACTCTCGTAGCCAAAAATACTGCACTCTCATGGCCATCAATACTTCACTCTCATGGCCATCAATACTGCACATTCATGGTCATCAATATTGCACTCTCATGGTCATCAACACTGCACTCTCTTTACCATCAATACTGCACTCTCATGGCCAACAATACTGCACTCTCATTGCCATCAATACTGCACTCTCATGGTCATCAATACCGCACACTCATGGCCATCAATACTGCACTCTAATGGTCATCAATACTGCACTCTCATGGCCCTCAATACTGCACTCTCATGGTCATCTGTACTGCACTCTCTTGGTCATCAATACTGCACTCTCATGGCCATCAATACTGCACTCTCATGGCCATCAATCCTGCACTCTCATGGTAGTCAATACTGCACTCTCATGGTCATCAAAACTGCACTCTCATGGTCATCAATACTGCACTCTCACTGTCATCAATATTGCATTCTCATGATCATCAAAACTGAACTCTCATGGCCATCAATACTGCACTCTCATGGCCATCAATACTACACTCTCATGGCCATCAATACTTCACTCTCATGGTCATCAATTCTGCACTTTCCTGGCCATCAATACTGCATTCTCATGGCCATTAATACTGCACTCTCATAGCCATCAATACTGCACTCTCATTGCCATCAATACTGCACTCTCATGGTCACCAATACTGCACTCTCATGGTCATCAATACTGCACTCTCATGGCCATCAATACTGCACTCTCATGGCCATCAATACTGCACTCTCATGGCCATCAATACTGCACTCTCATGGTCATCAATACTGCACTCTCATAGCCATCAATACTGCACTCTCATGGCCATCAATACTGCAATTTCATGGCTATCAATACTGCACTCTCATGGTCATAAATACTGCACTCTCATCGCCATCAATATTGCACTCTCGTGGCCATCAATACTGCACTCTCATGGCCAACAATACTGCACTCTCATTCCCATCAATACTGCACTCTCATGGTCATCAATACTTCACTCTCATGGCCATCAATACTGCACATTCATGGTCGTCAATATTGCACTCTTATGGTCATCAATACTGCACCCTCATGGCCATCAATACTGAACTCTCATGGCTATTAATACTGCACTCTCATGGCCATTAATACTGCACTCTCACGGCCATCAATTCTGCACTCTCATTGTCACCAATTCTGCACTCTCATGGTCATCAATACTGCACTCTCATGGCCGTCAATTCTGCACTCTCATGGCCATCAATGCTGCACTCTCATGGCCAACAATACTGCACTCTCATGGTCATCCATACTGCGCTCTCATGGCAATCAATACTGCACTCTCAAGGTAATCTATACTGCACTCTCAAGGCCATCAATACTGCACTCTCATGGCTATCAATACTGCTCTCTCATGATCATCAATACTACACTCCCATGGCCATCAATACTGCTCTCTCATGGTCATCAATACTGCACTCTCATGGCCATCAATACTGCACTCTCATGGCCATCAATACTGCACTCTCATGGCCATCAATACTGCACTCTCATGGTCATCAATACTGCACTCTCATAGCCAAAAATACTGCATTCTCATGGTCATCAGCACTGCACTCTCATTGTCATCAATACTGCACTCTCATGATCATCAATACTGAACTCTCATGGTCATCAATACGGCACTCTCATGGCCATCAATACTGCACTCTCATAGTCATCAATACTGCACTCTCATGGACATCAATACTGCACTCTCATGGTCATCAGTACTGCACTCTCATGGTCATCAACACTGCACTCTCATGGCCATCAATACTGCACTCTTATTGCCATCAATACTGCACTCTCATGTCCATCAATACTGCACTCTCCTGGTCATCAATACTGCACTCTCATGGCCTTCAATACTGCACTCTTATGGCTATCAATACTGCACTCTCATGGTCATAAATACTGCACTCACATGGCCATTAATACTGCACTCTCATGGCCATCAATACTGCAATCTCATGGCCAAAAATACTGCACTCTCATTCCCATCAATACTGCACTCTGATGGTCATCAATACTGCACTCCCATCGCCATCAATACTGCACTCTCATGGCCATCAATACTTCACTCTCATGGTCATCAATACTGCACTCTCATGGCCATCAATACTGCACTCTCATGGCCAACAATACTGCACTCTCATGGTCATCAGTACTGCACTCTCATTGCCATCAATACTGCACTCTCATGGCCATAAATACTGCACTCTCATGGTCATCAATATTGCACTCTCATGGTCATCAATACTGCACTCTCATGGTCATCAATACTGCACTCTCATGGTCATCAGTACTGCACTCTCATTGCCATCAATACTGCACTCTCATGGCCATAAATACTGCACTCTCATGGTCATCAATATTGCACTCTCATGGTCATCAATTCTGCACTCTCCTGGACATCAATACTGCACTCTCATGGTCATCTATACTGCACTCTCATGTCAATCAATACTGCACTATCAAGGCCATCGATACTGCACTCTCATGGCTTTCAATGCTGCACTCTCATGGTCATCAATTCTGCACTCTCATGGCTTTCAATGCTGCACTCTCATGTCCTTCAATACTGCACTCTCATGGTCATCAATACTGCACTCTCATGGCTTTCAATGCTGCACTCTCATGTCCTTCAATACTGCACTCTCATGGTCATCAATTCTGCACTCTCATGGTCATCAATACTGCAATCTCATGGCCATCAATACTGCACTCTCAAGGCTTTCAATGCTGCACTCTCATGGCCATCAATACTGCACTCTCATGGCTTTCAATGCTGCACTCTCATGTCCTTCAATACTGCACTCTCATGGTCATCAATTCTGCACTCTCATGGTCATCAATACTGCAATCTCATGGCCATCAATACTGCACTCTCATGGCCATCAACTCTGCACTCTCAAGGAAGTCAATACTGCACTCTCATGGTCATCAATACTGCACTCTCATGGCCATCAATACTGTACTCTCATGGCCATCAATACTGCACTCTCATGGCCATCAATACTGCACTCTCATGGCCATCAATACTGCACTCTCATGGTCATAAATACTGCACTCTCATGGTCATTAATACTGCACTCTCATGGTCATCAGTACTGCACTCTCGTGGTCATCAATACTGCGCTCTCATGGCAATCAATACTGCACTCTCATGGCCATCAATACTCCATTCTCATAGTCATCAATACTGCACTCTCATGGCAATCAATACTGCACTCTAATGGTCATCAATATTGCACTCTCTCATCAATACTGTCATCCATCAATACTGCACTCTCATGGCATCAATACTGCACTCTCATGGTCATCAATACTGCACTCTCATGGTCATCAATACTGCACTCTCATGGTCATCAATACTGCACTCTCATGGCATCAATACTGCAATATGGCCATTAATACTGCACTCTCATGGCCATCAATACTGCACTCTCATGGTCATTAATACTGCACTCTAATGGCCATTAATACTGCTCTATCATGGCCATCAATACTACACTCTCATGGCCATTAATACTGCACTCTCATGGCCATCAATACTGCACTCTCATGGCCATCAATACTGCACTCTCATGGCCATCAATACTGCACTCTCATGGTCATCAATACTGCACTCTCATGGCCATCAATACTGCACTCTCATGGCCATCAATACTGCACTCTCATGGCCATCAATACTGCACTCTCATGGTCATCAATACTGCACTCTCATGGTCATCAATACTGCACTCTCATGGCCATCAATACTGCACTCTCATGGTCATCAATACTGCACTCTCATGGTCATCAATACTGCACTCTCATGGTCATCAATACTGCACTCTCATGGTCATCAATACTGCACTCTCATGGCCATCAATACTGCACTCTCATGGCCATCAATACTGCACTCTCATGGTCATCAATACTGCACTCTCATGGTCATCAATACTGCACTCTCATGGCCATCAATACTGCACTCTCATGGCCATCAATACTGCACTCTCATGGCCATCAATACTGCACTCTCATGGCCATCAATACTGCACTCTCATGGTCATCAATACTGCACTCTCATGGTCATCAATACTGCACTCTCATGGCCATCAATACTGCACTCTCATGGCCATCAATACTGCACTCTCATGGCCATCAATACTGCACTCTCATGGTCATCAATACTGAACTCTCATAGCAATAAATACTGCACTCTCATTCCCATCAATACTGCACATTCACGGTCATCAATATTGCACTATTATGGTCACAAATACTGCACACTCATGGCCATCAATATTGAACTCTCATGGCCATCAATACTGCACTCTCATGGCCATCGATTCTGCGCTATAATGGTCATCAATACTGCACTGTCATTTTCATGAATACTGCACTCTCATTGCCATCAATACTGCACTCTCATGGTCATCAATACCGCACTCTCATGGCAATCAATACTGCATTCTCATGGTCATCAATACTGCACTCTCATGGCCATCAATTCTACACTCTCATGGCCATCAATACTTCATTCTCATTGTCATCAATTCTGCACTCTCCTGGCCATCAACACTGCATTCTCATGGCCATCAATACTGCACTCTATTGGCCATCAATACTGCACTCTCATGGCCATCAATACTGCACTCTCATGGTCATCTGTACTGCACTCTCATTGCCATCAATACTGCACTCTCAAGTCAATCAATACTGCACTCTCAAGGTCATCAATACTGCACTCTCAAGGCCATCAATGCTGCACTCTCATGATAATCAATACTACACTACCATAGCCATCAATACTGCTCCCTCATGGTCATCAATACTGCACTCTCATGGCCATCAATACTGCCCTCTCATTGCCATTAATACTGCACTTTCATGGTCATCAATACTGCACTCTCATGGCCATCAATAATGCACTCTCATGGCCATTTAAAACTGCATTTTCATGGTCATCAATGCTGCACTCTCATGGCCCTCAATACTGCACTCTCATGATCATCAATTCTGCACTCTCATGGTCTTCAATACTGCACTCTCATGGCCATCAATATTGCACTCCCCTGGTCATCAATACTGAACTCTTATGGTCATCAATACTGCACTCTCATGGTCATGAACATTGCACTCTCATGGTCATCAATACTGCATTCTCATGGCCATCAATACTGCACTCTCATTGCCATCAATACTGCACTCTCATGGTCATCAATACTGCACTCTCATGGTCATCAATACTGCACTCTCATGGCCATCAATACTGCACTCTCATGGCCATCAATACAATGGTCATCTGCACTCTCATGGCCATCAATACTGCAATATCAATGCACTCTCATGGTCATCAATACTGCACTCTCATGGTCATCAATACTGCAATACAATGCACTCTCATGGCCATCAATACTGCACTCTCCTGGCCATCAATACTGCACTACTGCACCCTCATGGTCATCAATACTGCACTCTCATGGCCATCAATACTGCACTCTCATGGCCATCAATACTGCACTCTCATGGCCATCAATACTGCACTCTCATGGTCATCAATACTGCACTCTCATGGCCATCAATACTGCACTCTCATGGTCATCAATACTGCACTCTCATGGTCATCAATACTGCACTCTCATGGTCATCAATACTGCACTCTCATGGCCATCAATACTGCACTCTCATGGCCATCAATACTGCACTCTCATGGCCATCAATACTGCACTCTCATGGCCATCAATACTGCACTCTCATGGCCATCAATACTGCACTCTCATGGTCATCAATACTGCACTCTCATGGTCATCAATACTGCACTCTCATGGTCATCAATACTGCACTCTCATGGTCATCAATACTGCACTCTCATGGCCATCAATACTGCACTCTCATGGCCATCAATACTGCACTCTCATGACCATCAATACTGCACTCTCATGGTCATCAGTACTGCACTCTCATGGACTTCAATACTGCACTCTCATTGCCATCAAAACTGCACTCTCAAGGCCATCAATTCTGCACTCTCATGGTAGTCAATACTGCACTCTCATGGTCATCAATACTGCACTCTCTTGGTCATCAATACTGCTCTCTCACTCTCGTCAATACTGCACTCTCATGATCATCAATACTGCACTCTCATGGTCATCATTACTGCATTCTCATGGCCATCAATACTACACTCTCATGGGCATCAATACTGCACTCTCATGGTCATCAATACTGCATTCTCATGGCCATCAATACTGCACTCTCATGGCCATCGATTCTGCGCTCTAATGATCATCAATACTGCACTCCCATGGTCATCAATACCGCACTCTCATGGCCATCAATACTGCACTCTCATGGTCATCAATACTGCACTCTCATGGCCATCAATACTGCACTCTCATGGTCATCAATACTGCACTCTCATTGCCATCAATACTGCACTCTCATGCCCATCAATACTGCACTCTCATGGCCAACAATACTGCTCTTTCATTCCCATCAATACTGCACTCTCATGGTCATCAATACTGCACTGTCATGGCCTTCAATACTGCACTCTCGTAGCCATCAATACTGCACTCTCATGGCCATCAATACTTCACTCTCATGGCCCTCAATACTGCACATTCATGGTCATCAATATTGCACTCTCATGGTCATCAATACTGCACTCTCATTTCCATCAATACTGCACTCTCATAACCAACAATACTGCACTCTCATTGAAATCAATACTTCACTCTCATGGTCATCAATACCGCACACTCATGGATATCAATACTGCACTCTCATGGTCATCAATACTGCACTCTCATGGCCTTCAATACTGCACTCTCATCTTCATCAATACTGCACTCTCTTGGTTATCAATACTGCACTCGCATGGCTATCAATACTGCACTCTCATTGCCATCAATACTGCACTCTCATGCACTCTCATGGTCATACTGCACTCTCATGGCCTTCACTGCACTGCACTCTCATGGTAGTCAATACTGCACTCTCATGGTCATCAAAACTGAACTCTCATGGCCATCAATACTGCACTCTCATGGCCATCAATACTACACTCTCATGGCCATCAATACTTCACTCTCATGGTCATCAATTCTGCACTCTCTTGGCCATCAATACTGCATTCTCATGGCCATCAATACTGCACTCTCATGGCCATCAATACTGCACTCTCATTGCCATCAATACTGCACTCTCATGGACCCCAATACTGCACTATCATTGTCATCAATGCTGCACTCTCATGGCCATCAATACTGCACTCACATGGCCGTCAATACTGCACTTTCATAGCTATCAATACTGCACTCTCATGGCCAACAATACTGCACTCTCATCGCCATCAATACTGCACTCTCATGGCCATCAATACTGCACTCTCATGGCCATCAATACTGCACTCTCATGGTCATCAATACTGCACTCTCATGGTCATCAATACTGCACTCTCATGGTCATCAATACTGCACTCTCATGGCCATCAATACTGCACTCTCATGGCCATCAATACTGCACTCTCATGGCCATTAATACTGCACTCTCATGGCCATCAATACTGCACTCTCATGGCCATTAATACTGCTCTCTCATGGCCATCAATACTGCACTCTCATGGCCATTAATACTGCACTCTCATGGTCATCAATACTGCAGTCTCATAGCTAAAAATACTGCATTTTCATGGTCATCAGTACTGCACTCTCATGGTCATCAGTACTGCACTCTCATGGACATCAATACTGCACTCTCATTGCCATCAATACTGCAATCTCAAGTCCATCAATACTGCACTCTCATGGTCACCAATACTGCACTCCCATGGCCATCAATGCTGCACTCTCATGGCAATCAATGCTGCACTCTAATGGCCAACATTACTGCACTCTCATGGTCATCAATACTGCACTCTCATGGTCATCAATACTGCATTCTCATGGCCATCAATACTGCACTCTCGTAGCCATAAATACTGCACTCTCATGGCCATCAATACTTCACTCTCATGGCCATCAATACTGCACATTCATGGTCATCAATATTGCACTCTCATGGTCATCAATACTGCACTCTCATTACCATCAATACTGCACTCTCATGGCCGACAATACTGCACTCTCATTGCCATCAATACTGCACTCTCATGGTCATCAATACCGCACACTCATGGCCATCAATACTGCACTCTAATGGTCATCAATACTGCACTCTCATGGCCCTCAATACTGCACTCTCATGGTCATCAGTACTGCACTCTCTTGGTCATCAATACTGCACTCTCATGGCCATCAATACTGCACTCTCATGGCCATCAATCCTGCACTCTCATGGTAGTCAATACTGCACTCTCATGATCATCAATACTGCACTCTCATGGTCATCATTACTGCATTCTCATGGCCATCAATACTACACTCTCATGGGAATCAATACTTCACTCTCATGGTCATCAATACTGCATTCTCATGGCCATCAATACTGCACGCTCATGGCCATCAATACTGCACTCTCATAGCCATCAATACTGCACTCTCATTGCCATCAATACTGCACTCTCATGGTCACCAATACTGCACTCTCATGGTCATCAATACTGCACTCTCATGGCCATCAATACTGCACTCTCATGGCCATCAATACTGCACTCTCATGGCCATCAATACTGCACTCTCATGGTCATCAATACTGCACTCTCATGGCCATCAATACTGCACTCTCATGGCCATCAATACTGCACTCTCATGGCCATCAATACTACACTCTCATGGGAATCAATACTTCACTCTCATGGTCATCAATACTGCATTCTCATGGCCATCAATACTGCACGCTCATGGCCATAGATTCTGCGCTCTAATGATCATCAATACTGCACTGTCATTGACATCAATACTGCACTCTCATGATCATCAATACCGCACTCTCATGGCCATCAATACTGCACTCTCATGGCCATCAATACTGCACTCTCATGGCCATAAACACTGCACTCTCATGACCATCAATACTGCACTCTCATGGCCATTAATACTGCACTCTCATGGCCATCAATACTGCACTCTCATATCCATCAATACTGCACTCTCATGTCCATCAATACTGCACTCTCATGGTCACCAATTCTGCACTCTCATGGTCATCAATACTGCACTCTCATGGCCATCAATACTGCACTCTCATGGCCATCAATGCTGCACTCTCATGGCCAACAATACTGCACTCTCATGGTCATCAATACTGCGCTCTCATGGCCATCAATACTGCACTCTCAAGGTCATCAATACTGCACTCTCAAGGCCATCAATGCTGCACTCTCATGGCTATCAATACTGCACTCTCATGATCATCAATACTACACTCCTATGGCCATCAATACTGCTCTCTCATGGTCATCAATACTGCACTCTCATGGCCATCAATACTGCACTCTCACGGCCATCAATACGGAACTCTCATTGCCTTCAATACTGCACTCTCATAGCCAAAAATACTGCACTCTCATAGCCAAAAATACTGCATTCTCATGGTCATCAGTACTGCACTCTCATGGTCATCAATACTGCACTCTCATTGCCATCAATACTGCAATCTCATGTCCATCAATACTGCACTCTCATGGTCTCCAATACTGCACTCTCATGGCCATCAATACTGCACTCTCATGGCCATTAATGCTGCACTCTAATGGCCAACAATACTGCACTCTCATGGTCATCAATACTGCACTCTCATGGCCATCAATACTGCACTCTCATGGTCATCAATACTGCACTCTCATGGTCATCAATACTGCACTCTCATGGCCATCAATACTGCACTCTCATGGCCATCAATACTGCACTCTCATGGCCATCAATACTGCACTCTTATGTCCATCAATACTGCACTCTCATGGCCATCAATACTGCACTCTCATGGTCATCAATACTGCACTATCAAGGCCATCAATGCTGCACTCTCATGCCGTCAATACTGCACTCTCAAGGTCATCAATATTGAACTCTCATGGCCATCAATTCTACATTCTCATTGTCATCAATACTGCACTCTCATGGTCATCAATACTGCACTCTCATGGCCATCAATACTGCACTCTCATGGCCATCAATACTGCACTTTCATGGCTATCAATACTGCACTCTCATGGACATTAATACTGCACTCTCATGGTCAACAATACTGCACTCTCATGGTCATCAATATTGCACTCTCATGGCCATCAATACTGCACTCTCATTGTCATCAATACTGCACTCTCATGGTCATCAATACTGCATTCTCATGGCCATCAATACTGCACTCTCGTAGCCATAAATACTGCACTCTCATGGCCATCAATACTGCACTCTCACGGCCATCAATACTACACTCTCATGGCCATCAATACTTCACTCTCATGGTCATCAATTCTGCACTCTAATGGCCATCAATACAGCATTCTCATGGCTATCAATACTGCACACTCATAGCCATCAATACTGCACTCTCATTGCCATCAATACTGAACTCCCATGGTCACCAATACTGCACTCTCATGGACATCAATACTGCACTCTCATGGCCATCAATACTGCACTCTCATGGCCATCAATACTGCACTTTCATAGCTATCAATACTGCACTCTCATGGCCAACAATACTGCACTCTCATTCCCATGAATACTGCGCTCTCATGGTCATCAATACTTCACTCTCATGGCCATCAATACTGCACATTCATGGTCATCAATATTGCACTCTTATGGTCATCAATACTGCACCCTCATGGCCATCAATACTGCACTCTCATGGCCATTAATACTGCACTCTCATGGCCATCAATACTGCACTCTCATGGCCATTAATACTGCTCTCTCATGGCCATCAATACTGCACTCTCATGGCCATCAATACTGCACTCTCATGGTCTGCATTCTAATGTTCTTCAATTCTGCATTCTCATGGTCATCAATACTGCACTCTCATAGCCATCAATACTGCCCTCTCATCGTCATCAATACTGTACTCTCATGATCATCAATACAGCACTCTCATTGCCTTCAATACTGCACTCTCCTTGCCATCAGTACTGCACTCTCATGGTCATCAATACTGCACTCTCATGACCATCAATACTGCACTCTCATTGTCATCAATACTGCACTCTCAAGGCCATCGATACTGCACTCTCATGGCCATCAATACTGCACTCTCATGGCCTTCAATGCTGCACTCTCATGTCCATCAATACTGCACTCTCATGGTCATCAATACTGCACTCTCATGGCCATCAATACTGCACTCTCATGGCCATCAATACTGCACTCTCATGGCCATCAATACTGCACTCTCATGGCCATCAATACTGCACTCTCATGGCCATCAATACTGCACTCTCATGGTCATCAATACTGCACTCTCATGGTCATCAATACTGCACTCTCATGGCCATCAATACTGCACTCTCATTGCCATCAATACTGCACTCTCAAGTCAATCAATACTGCAATCTCAAGGTCATCAATACTGCACTTTCATGGCTATCAATACTGCAATCTCATGGCCATCAATACTGCACTCTCATGGCCATCAATACTGCACTCTCATGGCCATCAATACTGCACTCTCATGGCCATCAATACTGCACTCTCATGGCCATCAATACTGCACTCTCATGGCCATCAATACTGCACTCTCATGGCCATCAATACTGCACTCTCATGGTCATCAATACTGCACTCTCATGGTCATCAATACTGCACTCTCATGGTCATCAATACTGCACTCTCATTGCCATCAATACTGCACTCTCATGGCCATCAATACTGCACTCTCATGGTCATCAATATTGAACTCTCATGGTCATCAATACTGCACTCTCATGGTCATCAATACTGCACTCTCATGGTCACCAATACTGCACTCTCATAGCAATCAATACTGCTCTCTCATGGCCATCAATACTGCACTCTCATGGTCATCAATACTGCACTCTCATGGTCATCAATACTGCATTCTCATGGTCATCAATACTGAACTCTCATGGCCAACAATACTGCACTCTCATGGCCATCAATACTGCACTCTCATGCTCATCCATGCTGCACTCTCATGGTCTTTAATACTGCACTCTCATTTTCATCAATTCTGCACTCTCATGGCCATCAATACTGCATTCTAATGGTCATCAATACTGCACTCTCATTGTCATCAATACTGCACGCTCATGGTCATCAATACTACACTCTCATGGTCACCAATACTGCACTCTCATGGTCATCAATACTGCACTCTCATTTTCATCAATACTGCACTCTCATGGTCAATAATACTGCACTCTCATGGCCATCAATACTGCACTCTCATGGTCATCAACACTGCACTCTCATGGTCAATAATTCTGCACTCTCATGGCCATCAATACTGCACTCTCACGGTCATCAATACTGCACTCTCATGATCATTAATACTCACTCTCATGGCCATCAATACTGCACTCTTATGGTCATCAATACTGTACTCTAATGGTCATCAATACTGCACTCTCATGGTCATCAATACTGCACTTTCATGGTCTATAATACTGCACTCTCATGGCCATCAATACTGCACTCTCATGGTCATCAATACTGCACTCTCATGGCCATCAATACTGCACTCTCAAGGCCTTCAATACTGCACTCTCATGTCCATCAATACTTCACTCTCATGGTCATTAATACTGCACTCTCATGGCCATCAATACTGCACCATCATGGCCATCAATACTGCACTCTCTTGGCCAACAATACTGCACTCTCATGGCCATCAATACTGCACTCTCATTGCCATCAATACTGCACTCTCATGGCCATCAATATTGCACTCTCATGGTCATCAATACTGCTCTCTCATGGTCATCAATACTGCACCCTCATGGCCATCAATACTGCACTCTCATGGTCATCAATACTGCTCTCTCATGGCCATCAATACTGCACTCTCATGGTCATCAATACTGCTCTCTCATGGCCAACAATACTGCACTCTCATTCCCATCAATACTGCTCTCTCATGGTCATCAATACTGCACCCTCATGGCCATCAATACTGCACTCTCATGGTCATCAATACTGCACTCTCATGTCCATCAATACTGCACCCTCATGATCATTAATACTGCACTCTCATGGCTATCAATACTGCACCCTCATGGCCATCAATACTGCACTCTCATGGTCACTACTGCATCTCATGGTCATCAATACTGCACTCTCACAATACTGTACTCTCATGGCCATCAATACTACTCTCATGGCCATCAATACTCTCATGGCCATCAATACTGCACTCTCATTGCCATCAATACTGCACTCTCATGGCCATCAATATTGCTCACTCATGGTCATCAATACTGCTTTCTCATGGTCATCAATACTGCACCCTCATGATCATTAATACTGCACTCTCATGGCTATCAATACTGCACCCTCATGGCCATCAATACTGCACTCTCATGGCCAACAATACTGTACTCTCATGGCCATCAATACTGCACTCTCATTCCCATCAATACTGCACTCTCATGGCCATCAATACTGCACTCTCCTGGTCATCAATACTGCTCTCTCATGGCTATCAATACTGCACCCTCATGGCCATCAATACTGCACTCTCATGGCCATCAATACTGCACTCTCATGGCCATCAATACTACACTCTCATGGCCAACAATGCTGCACTCTCAAGGCCATCAATACTGCACTCTCATGGCCAACCAAAGTGCACTCTCATGGCCATCAATACTGCACCCTCATGGCCATCAATACTGCACTCTCATGGTCATCAATTCTGCTCTCTCATGGTCTTCAATACTGGACTCTCATGGTCATCAATACTGCACTCTCATTGCCATCAATACTGCTCTCTCATGGCCATCAATACTGCACTCTCATGGTCATCAATATTGCACTCTCATGGTCATCAATACTGCACTCTCATGGTCATCATTACTGCACTCTCATGGTCATCAATACTGCACTCTCATGGCAATCAATACTGCTCTCTCATGGCCATCAATACTGCACTCTCATGGTCATCAATACTGCACTCTCATGGCCATCAATACTGCACTCTCCTGGCCATCAATACTGCTCTCTCATGGCCATCAATACTGCACCCTCATGGCCATCAATACTGCACTCTCATGGCCAACAATACTGCACTCTCATGGCCATCAATACGGCACCCTAATGGCCATGAATACTGCACTCTCATGGCCATCAATACTGCACTCTCATGGTCATCAATACTACACTCTCATTGCCATCAATACTGCTCTCTCATGGCCATCAATACTGCACTCTCATGGTCATCAATACTGCACTCTCATGGTCATCAATACTGCACTCTCCTGGCCATCAATACTGCTCTCTCATGGCCATCAATACTGCACTCTCATGGTCATCAATACTGCACTCTCATGGCCATCAATACAGCACTCTCATGGTCATCAATACTGCACTCTCATGGTCATCAATATTGCACTCTCATGGTCATCAATACTGCACTCTCATGGTCATCAATACTGCACTCTCATGGTCATCAATACTGCGCTCTCATGGCCATCAATACTGCACTCTCATGGCCATCAATACTGCACTCTCATGGTCATCATTACTGCACTCTCAAGGCCATCAATACTGCACTCTTGTCGTCACCAGTGCTGCACTCTCATAATGATCAATACTGCACTCTCATCGTCATCAATACTGCACTCTCATGGCTATCAATGCTGCAGTCTCATGGCAATCAACACTGCAATCTCATGGTCATCAATACTGCACTCTCATGGCCATCAATACTGCACTCTAATATTCATCAATAGTGCACTCTCATGGTCATCAATACCGGACAGTCATGGCCATCAATACTGCACTCTCGTGGCCATCAATACTGCACTCTCATTGCCATCAATACTGCACTTTCATGGTCATCAATACTGCACTCTCATGGCCATCAATACTGCACTCTCATGGCCATTTAAAACTGCACTTTCATGGTCATCAATTCTGCACTCTCATGATCATCAATACTGCACTCTCATGGTCTTCAATACTGCACTCTCATGGCCATCAATATTGCACTCTCATGGTCATCAATACTGCACTCTCATGGTCATGAAGATTGCACTCTCATGGTCATCAATACTGCATTCTCATGGCCATCTATACTGCACTCTCATGGTCATCAATACTGCACTCTCATGGTCATCAATACTGTACTCTCATGGTCATCAATACTGCACTCTCATGGCCATCAATACTGCACTCTCATGGCCATCAATACTGCACTCTCATTGTCATCAATACTGCACTCTCATGGTCATCAATACTGCATTCTCATGGCCATCAATACTGCACTCTCATGGTCATCAATACTGCACTCTCATAGCCATCAATACTGCACTCTCATCGTTACCAATACTGTACTCTCATGTTCATCAATACTGCACTTTCATGGCCATCAGTACTGCTCTCTCATGGTCATCAATACTGCACTCTCATGGTCATCAAAACTGCATTCTCATGGTCATCAATGCTGCACTCTCATGGCCATCAATACTGAACTCTCATGGCCAACAATACTGCATTCTCATTTTCATCAATACTGCATTCTCATGGTCATCAATACTGCACTTTCATGGCCATCAGTACTGGTCTCTCATGGTCATCAATACTGCACTCTCATGATCATCCATCCTGCACTCTCATTGTCATTAATACTGCACTCTCATTTTCATCAGTTCTGCACTCTCATGGCCATCAATACTGCACTCTAATGGTCATCAATACTGCACTCTCATGGTCATCAATACTGCACTCTCATGGTCATCAATACTGCACTCTCATGGTCATTAATACTGTACTCTCATGGTCATTAATACTGCACTCTCATTGTCATCAATACTGCACTCTCATTGTCATCAATACTACACTCTCATGGTCATCAATACTGCACTCTCATGGTCATCAATACTGCACTCTCATGGTCATCAATACTGCACTCTCATTGTCAATAATACTGCACTCTCATGGCCATCAATACTGCACTCTCATGGTCATCAAAACTGCACTCTCATGGTCAATAATTCTGTACTCTCATGGCCATAATACTGCACTCTCACGGTCATTAATAGTCCACTCTAATGGTCATTAATACTCACTCTCATGGCCATCAATTCTGCACTCTTATGGTCATCAATACTGTACTCTCATGGTCATCAATACTGTACTCTCATGGTCATTAATACTGCACTCTCATGGTCATTAATACTGCACTCTCATGGCCATCAATACTGCACTCTTATGGTCATCAATACTGCACTCTCATGGTCATCAATACTGCACTCTCATGGTCATTAATACTGCACTGTCATGACCATCAATACTGCACTCTTATGGTCGTCAATACTGCACTCTCATGGTCATTAATACTGCACTCTCATGGCCATCAATACTGCACTCTCATGGTCATCAATACTGCACTCTCATGGTCATTAATACTGCACTGTCATGGCCATCAATACTGCACTCTCATGGCCATCAATACTGCACTCTCATGGCCATCAATACTGCAGTCTCATGGCCATCAATACTGCATTCTCATGGCCATCAATACTGCACTCTCATGGTCATCAATACTGCACTCTCATGGTCATCAATACTGCACTCTCATGGTCATCAATACTGCACTCTCATGGTCATCAATACTGCACTCTCATGGTCATCAATACTGCACTCTCATGGTCTTATTCATAACTTTTATTTTTCGTTATAACAAGATAAGCTGCCAGTGGTCAGAGATGACTCTACAGGTCTTGGTGCCAAAGCAGATGTGAAGCATAGCAAGTGTGATACATTATATGTAGTAACAGCTTTTGGGGTATTAGGTACATCTCTTTGTCCATCATTTTAAAGATTATAAAACTAACATTGGTTAAACAATACTCACATCATTTTTATAAATTTATTCATTTTATACAATGATAATATTTAATACAATTTTATGCAATGGTAAAAGACATACTGGAAATATTGTCTTTTACAATGAAAAAAATATAAAAGAAATGCAGTTTTATACAATGGTAAAAAAGATACATAGGAAATTACATTGTCAATTTCAAGTGAGAAGGACACACATTTCATTACTTACATTGGTACAGAGGTACCCTAGTTCAGTTTTCTTCATTTGGACGAGGGATATCAGGGTGACTATATCCCACTGAACGACTGGTATCTACGATGTACTGTTTATCTTCAAAGACTCACAACCCTCTCTTCTTAATCTTCACTGTACACACTTCACCTTTCACATTACTGATCGACTTATATTCGAATGTCTCTTTATCTGGTTACTCAAAACATTTTTAAATCGAATATGGGTTAAAAAAGGCATGGAATGAGACGAGACCCGCTTGGCCCTGCTGGAATTATCCACCTTACCGTCTACTTTTACAAAACACATTTTGGACTTAAGAGCTACTAACTTGCTAATATTATAATGTTCCATTTCAGATCTTAATAAAACCAACTCACCTTTCCTGTTATTATCACACGATGGATGATCTCTGGGATAATTAGGGAAATCCATATATATAACCAATGACTGTCTCTCTTTAACTCAGTGTGCAAGTTCCTACATTTTAACCTGAATATGTATGAATCTGTGTCTGTATACAACAGTCTATTATCATCCTCATAATATGGCTTTAACACCTTACACCAAAAATAATTATTTTTATTTTTGGCAATGTCAAGAATTTGGAAACCTAGATAAACAGGTTGAGTGACCATTAATTTTGGCTTCCTCAGCTTCAAAATTAGGATTTATTAAGGGGTTATCTGACTTGGTCAACTGACTGACTTCGCTTATAAAACACTTCTAGAGTTTCTTTAAATAAGATCATATAACCCATGGGAATGAATTGTGTCTAATTCAACCATAGATTTTAACAAGAATGCATCTCAACTGAATGATGATAAACTTATATAGTTACTAACATCTAAATTATATACATCTATGAGTGCTCTTCACTACTTCGTAAATATTTCAGCTAACAATTTCACGTCAGTCTTCAAATATAACAGTAAATAATCACTCAGTCTTGCCTTTCCCCAACTGGAAAACTTTCTGGGCATCATCGTATTCATCTTGGCTAAACCCACTATTCTGTAAAGAGTTAAAGAATTTATCTTTATCTTTAAGGTAGCATAGCTCTTGCTTGCCTTTACATAACAACTGTAACACGTCTTTAGGTGCGTCTTTCAGTATACTCTCCGTATACCTCATTGATTTCTATGCCCTGATATGCTGCTCTGCTAAGCATGAATGAGAGCCATTCAACAAACTCAGCGAAATATGAAACCTGATATTACGTATATCCACTTTCAAGAATTTGAGTGACTCCTTTGAATGAATTTTAATATTATAATTGTTAACAGTTAGCCAGTCCCTTTACAATAACAGCTAAATCATAGGCTGTATTATGTCAGAATATTATCAGCTGATCTCTCTTACCTTTATATTACAAATTGCAATATAGTTATAGAACTGGAAGCTATGATTATGGTGTCTGTGTTTGTTCTTTGAATCTGGAAACAGATTTTTGATTACCTGAGTCATTTCTGCATAATTCTCAGGTCGTCTGCAGTTCGAATCTAATTTTATCATTCATAGTCATATTTATGTCAGAGTATTTTATCTTTGCCTTCCCTCGCAATCACCAGTCACTTCTAAAATTAAATGCTTAGTTGCCTCCTTCCCATTATAACTTTTCTCGCTTGTGACACGTCCTTCCCAATCAAAGACAATAGAGCAATAGGCAATGGCCTTGTGACATGACTCAATTTTACCTTTAGGCCTAGTGTTG